>NW_005842640.1:728564-740061 GCF_000455745.1 Alligator sinensis
TGGAAGAAAGATACTTGGGGGTGCTCATGGCCACCAAGATGAACATGAGCCTGCAATGCGATGCGGCGTCTAGTAAAGCGACCAAAACGCTGGCTTGCATCCATAGATGCTTCTCAAGCAAATCCCGGGGCGTCATTCTCCCCCTGTACTCGGCCTTAGTGAGGCCGCAGCTGGAGTACTGTGTCCAGTTTTGGGCTCCACAATTCAAAAAGGATGTGGAGAAGCTTGAGAGAGTCTAGAGAAGAGCCACGCGCATGATCAGAGGTCAGCGAAACAGACCCTACGATGACAGGCTGAGCCCCCTGGGGCTCTTTAGCCTGAAAAAGCACAGGCTCAGGGGTGATCTGATGGCCACCTACAAGTTTATCAGGGGTGACCACCAGCATCTGGGGGAACGTTTGTTCACCAGAGCGCCCCAAGGGATGACGAGGTCGAATGGTCACAAACTACTTCAAGATTGTTTCAGGCTAGACATAAGGAAGAATTTCTTTACTGTCCGAGCCCCCAAGGTCTGGAACAGCCTGCCACCGGAGGTGGTTCAAGCACCTTCATTGAACACCTTGAAGATGAAACTGGATGCTTATCTTGCTGAGATCCTATGACCCCAGCTGACTTCCTGCCCTTTGGGCGGGGGGGCTGGACTCGATGATCTTCCGAGGTCCCTTCCAGCCCTGATGTCTATGAAATCTATGTCTATGAAATTTTGTGAAATCAGTTTAACCTCCAGTCTGTCTGTGCTTTTAACAGTATCTTTAATAAAAATGTTTATTGGTTTAAAAAGAGAGCTGTGTAACCTTTCATCTACTTTGGACAAATGTAATATTTACACCAATGATTAGCCCTTGCCACAAATGATATCTAGGATTTGCTAACCTGAACATGTACAATTTTACATACAGCTTCTGCATAGTGACTTCTTAGATTTTGTGGCTGATTTCCCCCCACCCCTTGTGGTTTTCTCATTTGTCTTGCAGTTGTGTCTTCATTTTCTTTTTTTCTTTGGAATCATCTTCATTATGCTGTATTTGGTAAGCAGCTTTTCTGCTATGTTGTGGTAAAAGAACTGGTGACTACATTCATTGGAATATTGGCCATTGCTATTTTCACTATGAAGACCTTATAAAATTGTTCATAGTTGAAAGTTTTGTAGAATCTGTTGTTAAGCTTTATATGCATTTTGAAATGATTTTTTTTTTCCAGAAGAAGTGAGAAATGGAAGAGGACCATAAATTCAAGTGACGTATGTCACCTGAATTTATTTAATAGCCTTTCTTGACAGGAGTTTAAAAAACCTGTCTTGAGTATCTTGATGCATTTGCAAGGATGTTTTTAAGATTTTCTGACAGTTGTAGCTATTTATTACTTTTCCAGTTGGGATAGTTGGGGATTGTGCTAAATAGTAAAAAGTCTATTTAATTCAAAACTTTATTATAGAAGCTATCCTTGGGCGGAATAGATTTGAATATATGCATGTGCTAGCAAGTGAAGTGTCCCATATTTTCCCCCCTCCAATGCTTTCATATTTCTCTTGTCATCACATACCAACTTACCGTAACTTATTTTTCATGTTGTTGTGTATAGCTTCTGTGAACACTTTGGTTTTGTATTCTAACTCCACGCTTGCTCCCAACCAGTTTCTATTGCCAATTGAAGATGGTGGTTTTTGGAAGCTGCCACTAGGACACAATCCCTAGCTACATCAATGGTCACACCTCCATCAAATGACCAGCCAAGATAGTTGGGTTTCTCTGTGACAAGACCAATAACAGAATTTAGGAGGTAGCAAGTGAGAACTAGAGATAAAACATTTAAGAAAGGTTGGCTGTAGAATTACTTGTCAGAGATTAGACTAAACCAGCATCTGATCAGTTTTAAAGTATGCTGCAATTTGTAGTATGCCCCACCATACATTTGGCTATAATCCATATAGAGCTTGGCAAGAATAAAGCACAAAAAGCTCCAAGAAGCCCACCAGGGACACTAAACAAATCTAATTTATCAATGCAGTATTTTGAAGTTAAAGTGATCAATTCTGTAGGAAGCCCTGTGGCTGCCAAATTGCTTAGTCTTTTCATAGGAAATTCATCCCCAAGCTGACAGTCAGCCCAAGGCCTATCAACCACATCGGTCCTACTGAACTTTATAGCATATCAAACTTATGCTGGCTCTCTGCTCAGAAATAAACTTCACCTTTAATTTCTAAGATCTTAGCTTTTCTGAAAGTTCAGGTTTCCTAGGCCAATAAAAGACTGTGTTAAGATCTCATTAAATACTTTATATTGATTTAAATTAGAAGCTTTGAATGCTTCCAATAATATACCCATAGAAATTAAGGACAGAATGGACCATGAGGATGTCTAGTCTGTATATCCTTTACATTGCAGGCCATTGTTTTGCCTAAAATAGTCTGTATCAAGACCAAAGATTTTACTAAGGCCAAATAGTTTGGCTTTCAGAAAACTAAACTGTATGCCACAAACATGTCACCAGTGCCTCAGACCTCACAATAGCGTGAAGTTAATTAAGATATGCCTGTAGGTAGCAGCTTAACAACCAGGGTTTGTGCCCTGAGCAGCAGCAGGGACCAGGCTGACTGTGGCAGGGGCAGTGTCTTCCTTTCTGGCACACCCTCTGAGTAGATGTCTGAGGCTGGTGCCCCAATTGCCCACCCCTTGTTATGCTACTGTTCAGAAGATTTAAGCAGGTGAACCATACTCCATGCTGTAGCCACAGAAGTTCCTATCAATCTGATATGGGAGAGTGTGGGGGTGAGGGAGATAAAAATTCCGCGGGTTTCTAATTATAGGAGCAAGGTGAAACCACTTGGAATATAACCCACTCAGTTATGGTCTACAACTTTGGCCAATCTCTGATGCTTCACAGGAATGCGGGTTGGGGGGCAGCATTAGGAGAAACAAGTTCTTTCTGACCTCAGAGGAGATCAGCTGAAGCCCTGAAGCATCAGATTTGATTATAATAATTGTCTTAGTTGTTTATATTCATAGAATCTTAGCGAAGTAGGACTGGGAGGGGCTTAGAGTCTAAGTCTGACCCACTGCCTAAGGCAGGATCATCCCTATCCAAACCATCATATACAAATCAATTTTTTAACCTGTTGGCAAAACTACGCAGTCAACCCTGACACAAAATGCAAGACATAACACCCTAACCTGCCACAGTGGCCAATGTCCTGCTGCTACAGGGGTTGTTAATATGCACTCAAGAGATCCCAAGAAGAGCCTCCCCCCACCCCCAACCTACCTTCCCAACAGAGGAAGGCAAAACACCCCATAGTCCATACCAGTCTGACCATGGAATAAAACTCCTTCCTGACCCCAAATACTGTGATCAGTCTGACCCTGGGTGGAGGGGTAAGACCCTGTAGCCAAGAACCTCTGGATTTACATGTAGCAGGGCAGGGGGCATATGAGGAATTTCCTTCTGGCCCCATGCAGCAATCAGCAAAGCCCAGAAGCATTAGGAATAGCTGTAGAAGAAGACGGGCATAGCTATGCCTAGATCATCCCTGGCCAGTGGCTGTCGAGCCTCTTTTTGAACGCCTCCAGTGATGGAGAGTTCACAGCTTTCTAGGCAGTCGATTCCATTGCCTCACTATTCTACCAGTGAAGATTTTTTTTTCTAAACTTACTTTGCTGCAACTTCAAGCCATTGGTCCATGTCCTATTCTCTGCAGCAAGAGAGAAAAGGTGTTTTCTTTCTTCTTTATGGCAGCCCTTCAGGTATTTGAAGACTGCTATCATGTCCCCTCTTAACTCCCCTTTCTACAAACTGAACACGCCTGTTATTCAGCCTCTTCTCATATAACTTTCCTTCCAAGCCCTTTATCATTTTTGCCACCTGCTGGACCCTCTCTAACTTCTTCACATCCTTCTTAAAATATGGAGCCCAACACTTCACACACTACTCTAGATCGGGGTTCTCAACGTTTTTCTTGAGGGCCCTGCTAACTGACATTAGTTTTTTATTGTATTTGCCCTCCACTCCCAACCCGAACACCCTCTTTTTCCTTCTGATGTCCTTCACTTCTGACCTGCAGCCCCCTGGCTCTGCCAGTCCTCACTCCTGACCCCCACTCCCTGCCAGGACCCCTTAATCCTGATCTGCAGCCCCCTGCTCCCCCCAGCCCTGTCAGAGGGGGCTCCCAGCTGCCAGGGCTATGGGACCCAGCGGCTGCATCCTGCCTGCTCCCTCCTGGCAGGACCCAGCTGCAGCCAGCTAGTAGCACCCAAGCCCCAGCTACTATGTGTGGGAGGCAGCAGCTGCTGCAGCCAGAGTGGAGTGTGACTTCTGAGGGAACTGGGCTTATTTAGTCTAGAGAAGAGGATACTGAGAAGGTATTTAATAGTAGCCTTCAACTACCTGAAGGGGGGAGGGTTAAAGAGGATGGAGCTAGACTGTTCTCAGTGATGGCAGGTGACAGAACAAGGAACAATGGTCTCAAATTGCAGCAAGAGAAGTTTAGGTTAGATATTGGGAAGATTTTTTCTCACTAGGAGGGTAGTAAAACATGGGAACAGCTAGCTTTGGCTGGGATGATCTAGTTGGGGATGGTCCTGCTTTGAGCAGGGGGTTGGACTAAATGAGGCCCCTTCCAACCCTAATTTTCTATGATTCTAAGTGCTGGAGCTGTTGAATACTGGTGTATAGGTGGTCCTCAGTCTTATGACACAATTGGTTCCTGAAAACCGTGTCTTAAGTCCAAATGTTGTAACTTGGGACCAATTTTCCCAAAGGAACAATGTTATAAATGGGGGATTGGTTCCTGAACCAAGGCCTGATACCCTATTTTCACCAAAAATAACCCAGAATTTTGTACTCAATCAATTGTAGACGAGGAATATAGCTACATTAATGTATTTATATTGTAAATAGCAATCTCATTGATTAGGAAGGACCTCTTTGAGGTGACTTTGCTGGACTTCTTGAGGGGCTTTTGCATGGTGGATCAGTGCAGGGAGATGGATGGTGCAGCGAACTTGTTTGCTGGCATGGCCTTGCATCAGATCGAGCATCATAGTCAAAACTGACATCAGAAAGTTGAAACTGGGTGTCAATTTATAAATGTCGTAAGTGCCATTCGTCGTAACTTGACTGTCATAGAGTCAAGGACTGCCTGTACAGTTATGTTCTGGAGGGTGGGGCTAGGATTGACAGACCGCTGTTTGTCAGTCCCAGCCCCCTTACTGCACCAGTCTCCTGATCATATTACCTCTGTGGATCTGTCAGACATTAGCTCAACATGCGGTAGGTAACACGATCTGGAGTTACTTCACACTGGAAAGGTCCTAACTTTGTTATGCTGCGATGCCACTTAGCATGCGTTTTACTCCTTGAACACTTGGTTTCTAGCATTTTAAGTGCAGTTAACACAACAGACGCCAACTTTTATTTTCGGTGGAAGGGAGGGCTAAAATGATGAGCATGTGGAAAGTTTTATACATTTCAGGTAACAGCCCTCTTCCCAAGTGGGGCCAAAGCCCTTGGGCCCCCAAGTACTTAGCACCTCTGGTTAACTCATCCTAAGTGTTGCATGTTACAAGGCCCCAAGTTAGAGCATTCTGATGACTACTCCAACTTATTACGAGCTGTGCCATGTGATGGGAAAAACTATAGTTTGAAAATGCATCATTCGTGCTTCTTTCCCCCCTTTTTTCTTTACATACAGCTACAGAAATTATTACTGGTAGAAAAACAGCCTGGGAGTAGGCGTCTACATGCATTCCAGCATCCTGGAAGTCCAGGCAGACTTTCCAGCCAGAGGTAACTGAAGAGCTGCTTCCTGGGCCACCCTGCCCCTAAAAGAGCTGGTTATTTGACAGCCTGCCTTTCCCTGTTTGGAAGGAGGCAGACTGTCAAATGGCAATTGGCCAGTATACTGGCAATACACTATACTGGTCCTGAAAAGCAGCAGCTGCCACATACAGCCCCAGAAGGGCTCCAGCCTTGGGAGAGTGCCCTGTCTCCATCCCACTGATCAGCTGATTGATGGAGGGGAAATTCTCCCATGTGGGAACCCCCAGATTACTACTGCAGAATAGCCACTGTTCCTTGCGCTCCTCTGGGCAGACAGAGTGGTGTGAGGAAAGATGGGGGTATTTTGCTATGGCAGCACATCAGCCTGCCTCAGGCCACACTGCTCTAGGTCAGCCTGGAGCAGCGGGGGTGAGGAAGGGACATTGTCAGGGTGCTGATTGGCAGAAGGGATGGGCCATTCTCCCACAGGAGGAAGCCAATAAATTGATTGGCAGGAGAGAGGCACCATTCCCCCACAGGGGGAAGTGAGTCAGTCGGTTGGCTGGATGGGGGGTGGAATTTTTCATAGCAAGTTCTGCACAGGGCTCCCTGACAGCTTGCCTTTGGGCAGACTTATCACAGGTCCAGTGCTCTCCCTCCCTCCATCCTATTCCCTTGGAGGGAGGGAGAACAGAGGACTGTGGGATATTGTGTGTCCTCCACACCAGCCTTAGGGATGATACACAGAGGTAACTTCTAGGTGACCAGATCAACGTTCATAGGCCCAAGTAACGTACCTCAGAGCGGGAGTGTCTGTGTTCTTTTTCTTTCTGTTATTTAGCATCCCTTACAGCAGGGCTGGCCAACCTGCAGCACAGGTGCCATAAGTAGTATGGACAGCCTCTGTGTGACGCGTGGCAGATTGGGGCACGGACAGGCAGTGCAGTGACAGATGGGGCAGGAAGCAAAGCAGCAGATCAGGCAGGAGAAGGATCATAAGGATCTGCAATATTTATGATACTTGTTTTTTCTCTAAAATATCATCAAGGTTTATTAATATAGTCCTTCATACATGCATGTCATCTTTGGAGAAACCTGCTGTTGTTTGTTAATCTGTTCTTGTTATCTGATGATTAACACAGAGTTTGCACTACATAAAACATTTAGTTCACGTTACCTTGTCTCCAAGATACTGCACTGGCTGCTAATCTAGCAATGTCTTTATTTTCAAGTTGCCTCATTCATTTTTGTGACTTTAAACCACATTATCCGAGAGGTTGGTTGGCGCTAAGTAATTCAAGACTGAAACAAAAAACAACATGCTAAGTTGTAGCTGACATCTTCAATTAGGCATTACTGTTTTGAAGTATTACTGCATGTTTGACCCTCAGAAAGCTTTTAGAAAGCTTTCTAGTTGATAAATGTTATCTAGCTACACTGTGTGGGTCATGGGCACTGTGGTAGCCTTAGCTAGAAGTTTATTTCTGTTGTTTCAACTTTAACATAACCCAGTTTTGTAATTAATCCAGTAGTCTACTTATTAAGTGTTAATGCCTCTGAAAAGTACCTTTCTGTGCCATGACAGGCCTGCCAAGCACAGAAGAGCAGAGTTTGTTTGAATCTATACAATCTCCTTCATCTTTCAAGCTTTCTTGTTCTCCTATTGGATGTTTTTGTCCTGGAGCCAGCTGATTTTTATTCTCTTCCCTCTCCATTGTAACTGCCTCAAATTGGGAGCCCCCTGACTGGTCTATTGGTTTCAGTGTGAAAACACTTGTCTTTTTAGATTGTAAGCTCTTTTGAGCAAGACCTGTCAATTATTCTTCATTGTATAGTGCCTAGGACAGTAAGCCCTGACTTGATTGAGGCCTCAAGTTGCTACTTCTATATAAATGGTAAACAGCAGCAGCATGGTAATATGTCTTCTGAAAGGTACTTTTTCTTAAGTTTCTGATGTGAAATTTCTTCCTAAAGTGACATACGTGAACTGGATGGCTAAAAGGATTGGTAATAGGATGCATTTTTGGGTCACTGGTTCAAATACGCTGAGTATTATTCCAAGTGCTTTAATTTAATTAATATATAATGATGCTGAAGGAGGAAGACAGCATATTACCGACAGGACTACAATGCAGTTCCATCTCCTGCAAGGAAAATGCATCCATCTTCCTATCTGTACTGGAGAGAACAACGATTTTATTCAAGTTCTATTGCTCGTTCTTATAACAGTGCCAAGATTTTGTTCACAGTGTTTTAATTTTTCTGTTCTCATGAAGTTTGTAGCAGTCTCTGACATTAGGTACAGATACTCTACTCAGAGTGTGTGTGTTGGATACTCTGGCAACACACTATACTGGCACCTCAGAATTTTGCAATCAGATGAAGATCAAAGTAGTCCCTTGGTGTAGGCTCCCTTGTCTTTCCTGGCCCATGACAGTACTACAGAAAAACTTGAATACAGGAAGGCAGCAGTAACAGCTGTGATAGGATGTGTCATCAGGCTGTTGTGCTAACTCTGCTCAATTCAGTAATCTTCCTTATGTCTGTCTTTGTACTAGGATTATGGTTCTCATTCCAAGGAAACATGAGGACTAAACTTTCTCCTTCCCTTTGCTAGAGAATCCTTCTTTAGGTTGGCAGAGCAGTGGCAGTAGCTGGTGGAGCACAGTGAAGAAGTCCACTAGTTTTGATGCCTTTGCTGCCAGGTGAATTGGTAGCTGAGGGCTGCTGGAATCCTGGAGTTAAGATGCTAAACTTTGGATTGTAGCTCTTTCTCACTCTCAGCTACCTGACAGATGATCCTGATCACCAAAAATTTCAGTTATTTCATTTTTCTTGACTATATCTGGTCAAACAGGGAAAGACCACAGTGGATCACTCTGTGATGACTTTGCACACTGAATGAGCAGGTGGTTCCCAGTCCAGGGTTAAGTAGACATGGGGACTGCACTATCTCCTCCCCTTTGCAACTATCCCCTCTTCATGCTGGTAAGGCAGTGAGAGGAGGGCAGAGGCAAAGCTATTGCCTCTGTCTTTCCTGTTCTGTGGATATCAGAACTTTTAAATTGAGATTTTTTTCAAAGCTGATTAGAAGACTCATTCACCCAACTCGCTTTTAAATTCTTCTCAAACTAACTTTGAAAAACTCAACCCCAGTTTTTTTAGGTCTATCTGTTCAGTAGGCCAATGGGAAGCCGCTAGTATTTGCTTTGGATTCAGATTCGGCCAATTCAAGGGACAGTGATTCGATTCACTGATTCGAACCACTGTCCTGAATCGATTCAGCTGAATCTGATTTGGAGATTTGGCCACCACGAATCAAACAGGCCTCATCCCCATCTGCTCTCCCAGCCCCGTCAATGGCTGCCTGCCTGGCCCCAGCCAGGCAGGGGGATGGAAAACAAACAAAAAAAAAAAAGCTCAGCACCGCACTCACCGGTCCCTGCCAGGCAGAGGGGTGATCCCCGCTGCACCCCGCAGCCCCATGCTGCGTCAGGGGTGCTCTGCCAGAAGCCCCAACAGCTGCTGGTGAGTGCGGGGCTTTTTTAAGTGCTGGGGCTGGGTGAGGCAGCCATTGACGGGACTAGAAGAGTGGGTGGTGGATGGGGGCTTGTGGCAGAGCCCCCCACACAGCGTGGGGCAGTGGGAGGCAGCAGGGATTGCCCCACTGCCTGGCAGGAGCCAGTGAGTGAGAGGTTTTTTTTGCTTTGTTTTTTGTGGGGGTTTTTTGGGTTTTTTTTGAAGAGCCGGGATGCTGGGGCTAGGCAGGGCAGCCATTGACCGGGCTGGGAGAGCAGGCAGGGGGTGCTCAGTGAAACTGAGGGAGCAAGCAGGGGATGGGGCCTGGTGGGAGTCCCCCATGGTGTCCCCCCCGTCCCCCACCCCCCTGCACCCAGCCCCCTACTTACTGGCATGAAGTCCGGGTCCAGCTCCCTCTGGCAGCGAGTGGGGACTGCCCAAAGCTCTCTGAATCTTTTCCAAAGCAGTTTGGAGAGCTTCAAATCGATTCGGACCTTTTTATTGGTCTCCCAATTTGATTTGGAGATTCAGCCGCTGCATCGGGCTGAATCTCCTCCAAATCGAATCAGCACCTGAAGCTTTGCGCAGCCCTACTGTTCAGCCCCCTTTTAGATCTTTTAAGCTCATTTAAATTTTTTACAATTTTATCAGATCCTGGATCCCCTCACTAAACAAGTTTGTGTAATGGACTGAGTTGCCAATCCTGGAGGGGTCTGTCATTCTTGGCTTATTTAATGTCTCACCAGATGAGCTATTGAAAGTCAGGTGGATGATTTGGTAGGCAATCAGTCAGATTTTGTTGGATCCCTAGCTATTTGCTAGCAATCAGTCAGTCAGTCGGTCTCTTCATAAAAATCTCAAGAAAAGTGTTTAATATTTTTCAAAAAATCTCATTATTATAATCCTTTGTCTTAGATTAATCAAAGCAAGCTTGCAAAGTTTGTTTTTTTTGTGTGTGAAGTAGGTAAGTAAAAAGATTAACCTCAAAAAATGCATTTTTAGACTACAGTGACATCTGCTGGAGTGTTTAAAAAGAAGAGGTTTCAAAGCTTCATTAGCAGTGCAGCATCTGCATTCTGCACATGCCTAAGTGGCTAATTTTACTGCGCTCTCAAGAGGCTTTAGCATTTTACCCACAAAGAAAACCAGGTGCATGTTTCACTGAATTTCTGTGGCGCTAATTCTAAGAGAATACTTAATACCCATATACAGGGATGTAGGTTGTAGCTGTGTTGGTCTAAGGACATAGGCAGACAAGGGTCTTTGGGTGAATCTGATATCTTTTATTAGATCAACTAAAATAGTTGGAAAACAATTATTAAGCAAGCTTTCGGGTTCAAAAACCCTTCGTCAGGCTAAGGAAGTTTGAGCAGTTGGTGTGTGCTCTTCCTGGATGGAATGAAAAGTAAAGAAGCCAGAGGCTGGTCTGGTGTGCATACAAGACAGGTAGTCAGTGAAAATGTAGACTGAGGAGTCAATGGGTGAGAGGCAGGCTGGGAGGGGAGAAGAGAGAGAGAAGGGGGATGAAAGTGGAGAGGTACCTGGGGAGTCAGATGTCAGGCAGGTTATAAGTGTGTCATAAATCCAATGTCTATATTTAGTTCATGATTCTATCCAGGAGGCTGATGAAGTGGAGTTCATAGGCTCGTCTCTGGGAAGTGTTTTGTAAGTTTCCTTTGAGGATCAGGACTGAGAGATTGGAGAGAGAGTGGTTTTCTTGTGAGAAATGTGCCCCCACAGGTAATTGGGTATTTCTGTCTTTGATAGATTTCTGGCGTGCGTTCATTCTGGTGCGCAGTTGTTTGGTCTCTCCTATGTATTTTCCATCGGGGCATTTGGTGCATTGGATGAGGTATATTACATTTCTGGAGGTGCAGCTGTAAGATCCAGGAATGCTGATGGCTCTGTTGTGGGGTGTAGTACTTTTTTGAAGGCTAGGATGGGTGACTCTGGGAAGATCTTTTTAAGAATAGGGTCTCTTTCTATTATGGGTTGCAGTTGTTTGAGGATTTTCCATACAGGTTCGAGGGAGGGGTGATATGTCATAACCAGCGGTGTGCGATTTTGGGGGGGTGGCGTTTCTGTACTGCAGCAGTTCTTCACATGGTATCCGGGTGGCTCTTTCAAATGTGTGATCTCTCTCTCTGGAGGAGTGTCCTTGCTGGGTAGAAGCCTTTTTAAGATTGGTGAGGTGGCAATCCCGGGTGTTCTCTTCAGTGCAAAT
>NW_005842640.1:740563-748356 GCF_000455745.1 Alligator sinensis
TTGGATGCCATCCTGGTGTGGGATGTTGGTATATAGGCTGGTAACGTCCATGGTGGCTAGGAGTGTGTTGCTGGGAAGGTGGTCTCTGTTTTTAAGTTTCTGTAGAAAGTCTGTAGTGTCTTGTACAAAACTTGCTCTGTGGGTGATGAGCGGTTTTAGGATTGATTCAATGAAACCTGATATTTCCTCAGTTAGGGTCCCGTGGTTAGATATGATAGGTCTGCCAGGGTTCCCTTATTTGTGGATTTTAGGGACTACATAAAAAGTCCCTGGGTTAGGTAGTGGGGGGATCAAGGTCTGTAGTTTTTCTTGTAGTTTTGATGGGAATGATTTGATGGTATTGTTGAGTTTCTTGGTGAAAAGGGGAGTAGGATCTTCTTGTAGTTCTTTGTAGTAGGTGGGGTCAGAGAGCTGTCTGTTGGCTTCCTTTATGTAGTCTTCACTGTTTAGGATGACTATGGCTCCTCCTTTATCCGCTGGTTTTATTACTATTTGGTGGTTAGTTCTTAGAGATTCTGTGGTGTTTTTCTCTGGTAGAGAGAGGTTGTTATGGTGGCGCGTGTTGCTGATTATTTCATTGTTCTTTCTTGCCCTGAAGCAGTCAGTGTAGCGCACCGCTAGTTATGACATATCACCCCTCCCTTGAACCTGTATGGAAAATCCTCAAACAATTGCAACCTATAATAGAAAGAGACCCTATTCTTAAAAAGATCTTCCCAGAGCCACCCATCCTAGCCTTCAAACAAGCACCGAACCTTACCAACCTCATCACCAGAAGCAAACTTCCTCAAGCCCAGAACACACCAAAAGGATCCAGACCATACCATGATGAGAAATGCAAAACCTGCCAACACATCTCCACCCCCCACCCAATCACTACACCCCACAACAGAGCCATCAGCATTCCTGGATCTTACACCTGCACCTCCAGAAATGTAATATATCTCATCCAATGCACCAAATGCCCTGATGGAAAATACATAGGAGAGACCAAACAACTGTGCACCAGAATGAATGCACACTGGAAATCTATCAAAGACAGGAATACCCAATTACCTGTGGGGGCACATTTCTCACAAGAAAACCACTCTCTCTCCAATCTCTCAGTCCTGTTCCTCAAAGGAAATTTACAAAACACTTCCCAGAGACGAGCCTATAAACTCCACTTCATCAGCCTCCTGGATACTAAAAGTCATGGACTAAATATAGACATTGGATTTATGACACATTATAGCCTGCCTGACATCCGACTCCTCAGGTATCTCTCCACTTTCATCCCCCTTCTCTCTCTCTTTCCCTGTCCCTCCAGCCTCTCTCTCACCCATTGACTCGTCAATCTACATTTTCACTGACTACCTGTCTTGTATGCATACCAGCCCAGCCTCTGGCTTCTTTACTTTTCATGCCATCCAGGAAGAGCACACACCAACTGCTGAAGCTTCCTTAGCCTGACGAAGGGTTTTTGAACCCGAAAGCTTGCTTAATAATTGTTTTCCAACTATTTAAGTTGGTCTAATAAAATATATCAGATTCACCCAAAGAGCCTTGTCTGCCTAATACCCATATAGGCACAGGATAGTGAGGATATCACTCTACTACTTAAGTTGTTGTATTTCAGACACTTAAGAAATCTGTAGAAGTGAATCTGTGGAAAATTCCCATGTTCAAAGATGAGTCGAGATAAATTGGTGTTGTGTAAGCCAAAGCAGCTCAGGCGGTACTAACCACTTAACAGACCTACACAATTTCTTGTGGTCCCCCTTGGAAACATTTCTTGCTGCTTCAGGAAAAAAAATGCCAAGTCTTGTGGTTATTGTCTAGAGAAGAAGAGGAGCAGAGCAAATGCAGTGATGTAATTTGCACTGCATCACATTACCACACCAAAGATTTTTTGTTTAAATTAGATTTTTAATTTGTGCTAAACAAAAATTAAGTTCTTGACAAAGAAAACCCATTACTAGGATTTAAAATACATGAACCAAACTTACTTACAGTAAAACTTCTAGAATTTTAATGGAATTATATTAGGAAGGATATTGATAATTGTGTGAACTTAGAGAAACAATGTTAATTTTCCTTTAGTGAGACTTCCAAGGTATAGTCAGGAAGATGTTGGTGAAGTACGGTATCCAATCTAGCCATGCAGTCAAGGTTCTTGCAAGCATTTTATGATGTTATCTCCACAATTTCCCCATCTGTTTGCATCTGTCTCTTAGCTCTTGCCTTAGAATTGGCTTGTAATTAGAGGTGCACTGATACATCGGTTCATATTGTATCGGCACCAGTAAAAGGAAAATTGACGTTATTGGCAGTTGGCTTTTTTTGGCTGACATGGCTGATAATGTTGCTGATAAATGCTGTATCCAGATGAGCTCTGGCTCTGTCACGTACCCCGCCCTGCCCCGGTTGGGTGGCACCTGCCCTCGCCTCACTCCCTTCCTCGCTGTGGGGGCCTTGATTTGCCCCCTCCACTCCCCTTCCCTCCCAACAGACTTACCAGCTGGATCCTGCTCTCCAAGCTGCCAGGTGGCATATTGGCATTTAGATTGGTATTGGCCAAGATGGCTGGTCAATAATTGGCCATTAGTATGATCCCAAAAAATCTTTATCGGTTCACTCCTACTTGTAAGCCTTTTGAGGAAAGAACTGTCTTCCTTCTTTATTGGTTTTATAATGTCTAATGCAATTTTATCCTGGTCCATGATGAGGACTCCTAGGCATTTTGATAAAAACAATAAAAAGCATTCTCATTTTAAATGGCTTGGCTTGGCTAATTTTTCTTTATTTAAGCACCTAAAAATGTGCTATAATTTTTAGAAGTCAGAGTACCCAGTAGTTCCCAAATAATTTCAGACTTAGTTAAAGGCAGGGTAAACTGTACTTGTAAAATCACAGCATGTAGCACTTATTTCCATGTCTGCACTGGAGTTTTTACCTGATGCAGTTACACTGGTGATAGACCAGCAACTCCTGAAATCCCCAGTATAGATGAGGCCTCATGTGAAAACTTAACTGACACAAAACAGTCATTTCTATAACTAGCAAAATTATACTATTTGTGCTTGTTGAGAAATATATTTTATCTTGGTTTAAAAGAAATGTGTATGTGCGTGCGTGTGTATAACAATACTTGAAGACCACAACTGTCACATATATAATAGGTTTAAGAGACATACATTCTATCTGACTTGGGCAAGCTTTTTATTAATCCAGTTTTAAAGGGATGAAAATACAGCTATTAATTCCTCTGCAAGAAGGCATGAGTTTTGCCTCACTTTTTTTCTCTCAAAGTGTGCAAGCTGGAACATTTAATATAATTATGATGACTTATACATATGACTTATGTATGATGTATTGCAATTTTTGAGTAGTTAATACCTCTGTGCACCAATATTTGTGTTTTAAATAAAACCGAATAGTCAAGGAGGCATTTATTTGGACAAATGAGGTGTGTCCACATGAGCACATACATGTGCTTTGCGGTGCCTCAAAGGCTTTTGAGGCTCCACAAAATGCACCTTGTGCACGTGATTTAGTTCTCTGTGCTGTGTATTTGTAGCACAAAGCCAAGTTTAGATACCAGGAAATCCTGGTATATAAAAATAAAGTGCCAAAATAGTGGCACAGCGCATATGGCAGCAGCATGTGCCACTCAAAACCAGAGCCTGGCCAGCTAGAGCCACACTCTGGCTGTCAGCCAGGCTCTGCATGCCTGGATTGCCACTGCTGCAGCTCTGGGATGTCCCCAGAACCCCAGGTAAGGCTATTGGAGCCAGCCCACGTGCTGTCCCTAGCCTTCTCTACCCAACACGGGACACTTTGCTGTGCAGCAGAGCAAGCATGCAGGGGTGTTCCCCAAGGACAACTAGCAATAGCACAAATATGTTCCCTGGGGAAACGCATGTGCGCACTCATCTGGACACAGCCATTGACTGTTATCCTTTTAAGTGCATGATATGGGTCCTAATTTAGAAACATTTTTAACCTTCACTGTTTGCTAATACAGCCAAATTCCAAGCAAAGAGTATAAGAATGAATTGCCAATAGGAGTGCTCAGAAGTTTGCCTACAGAATCTTATGATCCCAGTTAATAAAATAAATGTTTTTTGTTCACTTAGGAACGTTCCTCACTAACGGCTGAGAAAAAACGTTTTGCCCATAAACATGATGAAATGAAAAATCTAGAAGATGTTGTCAAAGATATAAAACCATCTGTACTTATAGGTGATTTCTTATTTATATTATACACTTTTAAGCAATGATATTTTAATTTTGATTTTGTCTAAAGGGAAGATTATGAACCCCTCTGAACAGGGATCAGCTTCCCTTAATTTTTGGAAAGCTCCTAGCACATAATGGACATTTAGAAAATATTAAAATATAATAAAATCATATAATAATGTGTTCATTCTAAAGCTCACATTTTACAGGTTAAATTATCTTTTTTCTTGAACTTCTGTGAAGAAAATGCATTTTCATTCTAATATTTCTGCCAGAGTTAAAGACTTTGTAATATATTTAACCCTAGACATTGGAATGAGGAACTGAAACGTTTGGGTTCCAGCTGTATGCTCTTATGCAGATAAAACTCTGACTTTTGTAGAAATGTTGCCTTTATAAGGATCTTGATGTCAGTAAAGTTCTCTATACAGTATAGTTGTCATATATCACTGCAGTTCTTCATACAGCTTAGTGAGTTTTCTACTGGCCATTTCAAGAATAAAAAAACATGTTCTTGAATTTTGACAGAATAAATGCATAACAAGATTCATCAATCCATCCATTAAAACTAATTGCTAAATCTTAAATGTTGGAAAATTTAAACATTTATGACTGCCATCTATCATGAAAGAAGATTTTGAATTTTAAAAAGAGCTACCTATTTGACTATTGTACCAACCTACATAATGTAAGCTTTTCATAATGAATACTGACTATTTGAAATCCTTTTCACAATTTAACTTAGCACTGATTATGAATCAGATAGATGCGACTTAGTTGTCTGAATAATTTGCTTATCTTTGCTCACAGAGTCAGGTGGAGGCCTATGGCAAAATATTGTTCAATTTTTCAGATAACATTTGTGTGTTCAAAATTACAGTTTTTTCCAACAAACCAAGTGTCTGCCAAAGAGACATTCCATATTTACATGCAGGACTTCAATTCAAATGCCAAGTGGTTGAAAATCTCTTTAGAGAAATTTGATTAAATACCTAGGTAAACTGAAGATTAAAAGCATCCAAATGAAAGTACCTGGATAGCTATATATTATAGTACTATATAGATATCTATAGATCTATCTATATAGATAGATAGATCTATAGATATCTATATAGATAGATAGATCTATAGATATATATCTCCAGATTAAGCTACTATAGATGGTATGACATGTTAGTATTTGCATGTACATGGCTTTTATTCAGAGGCCATTTTCATCTCTCTATATTGTATATGGGTAAGGCATTCTTAATGGAAACATAGGTCAAAATGACACTTTTTTTTTTTTTGTTTGGATGACTAATAGCTCAAAACCCTTCCCTGGATAAGTGGGGTCATGAGGTCAGTACATTGACTAATATTTTTTTCTAAGGTTTCACTTAATACAGTCTCAAAAAATGCCGTATATGGAGTTTTGCTGGACACTACTTAGGAAAAAAAAATGCCTTGCTCTTACCAACGAAATACAAGAAATTAAGAGTTTTGTAAGAGGAAAAAAAAGTAGTCAATAAGCGTCAATAAAATTATCTTTCCCATTCTTTTTTTAACTTTGTGGATTGGAATCTGCATTCCTAGCATTAGTTATCTAGAAAGATATTTTTAAAAAGAGATTAAAAATTTGAGACAGAGCAGGCCATCATTTAGTTTGACTCAAAAGTATGAGTGCCAAGCCTCCAAACTGCTCACTGTAACTATGTATAGAATAGGTTGCCTAAAGGAACTTCTACATCCAACAGTCCTGGTCCTTGCATGAAAGGTAAAGGCTTGAAAGTTAAAATCTGAGAACAAGTAATGAGTCAGATATAATTAACTTTGACCTAAATGGGGCTACAGTGATATGCTCCAGCTAAGGAATTGGCTCATTTGCTGTTCAGAAAATAGAACAATCTCTACATGAATAGATAAATATCTCTTAGAAACCTTCCAGTCTTTTGTACATGGCAGTAGAACATTGAGTGCATCCTGTTCTCTGGCACTGCACTAATGTGTCAGATCGTGTATGCCAGCTCTATTCTATTTTATATAAAAGGATCTGACAAAAGTGAAAGGAGAAATTTGACTGGATTGTGATTTATAATAAAGCTATCCAACTTTAGCATGGCTGGGGGCCACCCATGGTGCCAGTGTGTGGTATGCTGCAGGGGTGCTCCTCCCCCCAGGATCTCCCTCTGCTGTGCAGGCTGCACCAGCAACATGTAGCCCATCATACCCGGGCTGCACAGATCCCTGGAATCCCCTTGTCACCCAAGTGGCTTCTCTGCCCCTTGTTGTACAGGCTGTGCCAGTTGTGCATGCCCCCCTCCCTCCACACCCCCAGCCCTCCACCACTGGGTGGCAGCAGGAGAGCCATCCACTGGGGTCCATAGGTCGCATGTTAATTTCTTGCGGCTGCATGTGGTCTGCAGGTCACCAACCAGACAACCCTGCTTTACAAGATCCGCCTTGTATTGGGGATGATGATTGAATCTCATGATGATGATGTGGATGGCACTTCTTGAACCAATTCACCACAAGCTACTTGAGTTCCCTGACATACAAAAGAATTCTGATCCTGCGTCCCTTTTGAAAAGGATGCAAATGCATTATTTTCTGCAGAAGTCTTGCTGGCTACTGTAGAGAGTGAGGCCTTTCCTCAGCAATTCCTGCTCATCAGTGGGTTGGTTAGCACAATAGCCTTTGCACTAAATTAAGTACAAGGCATTTAAACATATTTAGCTGTTGTCTGTAGTTGTGACGGATAGAAAAGCCTTTCAGATTATTTTACATGGTATTGCATTGTTCAAATGTATCCAAAGAGGTTTTCAAATATTAACTAATATTTGAATCTTCTGCACTAATAGATATAGGATTTTGAAGTTATCCTCATGTAAAAGTTGTCCTTTTTGGTTTTTTACTACTAACATGGAAGAACACAAAATGTTTACTTTTTAACTGAGAAGTTACAGTAAAAGAAATGTTATTCCATATATTTATTGGTATCTTGAACAAATTAATTCCCAACATTTATCTTACCTTATCTTGTTTAGGAGTTGCTGCAATTGGTGGTGCTTTTACAAAAGAAATTCTCAAAGATATGGCATCCTTCAACAAACGGCCTATCATTTTTGCTCTCAGCAATCCAACCAGCAAAGCAGAGTGCTCTGCTGAACAGTGCTACCAAGTAACACAGGTAATGGGAGAAGGTCAATCAATATATAACCAATAAGTGTATTAGAGGATAATAATTGATTGTTATATTTATTTTAAAACAAATTTGTTGTACAGGAAATTAGAAGGTCAAAATTAGAAACACTTATTTAATTTTCTCTGGAAATATATTATGTATGCAACATGGCAAGAGGTAATTTTATCAAAGCCAATCAAACAAAAAACCCTTAGTTTGGTTTAAATTATAATTCAGGAATGTTGAAAAAATATTTTCAATATTTTTATTAACCCATTTTATGGATAAATAAGCTGTATTTTTGGTGTTAGGAGGTGCAAAGAAATGAGAGATGAACCTTTACTGAAAGTGTTCAGTACTTTCTAATTGTTGCTGTGTGCTGCTAACCCCATGCTGTATTCTGTGTAAG
>NW_005842640.1:748387-781926 GCF_000455745.1 Alligator sinensis
GGATTAGATTTGGGTCTTCATATTAGAGGATGCTTGACTTGACCCTTCAGTATGTAACTTTAACTTGACCTGTTTTCCCTATAGATGTAGTTTATCTTCATAAACATTTAGGAAACGGAGTGTTAAGGATTCTTCTATATTGCAAATGGAGTCTACTTATTGACTTATCTACTTATTGACCTCTTTTTGAATATACATACTAAGGATGTGAAAGGTTAAATGTTTAAACTTTTAAACAATAAGTATATTTTATACCAGTACTGCATTACCAACCTGTTAATGTTTAGCATGCGGCTGAGTCTAGCAGGGAACGGAAGCAGCGCAGTGCTTCAGGAACAGGAAGGTGGCAGGGCAGGAGGGAGGGAGGGAAGGAGGAGGAGGAGAGAGGGAGGGGGAAGGGGTACTACTACCAATAGCTAGTCTGCTCCCTCCCTCCCAGTGTGCTGGTGGCTCCAATGGACTGGGAAAGCCCCTCTCCTGCTGCTGTCACTGGTGGCTTCATGTGGCCTCTGTTGTCTGGTGGGGCTTATTGCCGCCACCGTCGCCTCCTTTTGGCGGCCCCGGGGAGAAGCTTCCAGCAGCATCCGTGTCTGAGTGGGTCTGTGCGTGGCCCCTGTCTCCCTGTGCTGCTCCTGGCAGGTGGCTGCAGCTCCTCCCCCATAACGAGGTGGGACAGGCACTGGGACTATGTTATAGGTTAACCGTTTAACCAATATAATTAGAGGAGATTAAACCAATAATTTTTTAATTTATATTTTTAAATTATATCTACATTTGTAGTATGTACTAAGTTATTTCAAGTATTTAAACCCCAAGCTGATGGTGAGAAGCTGCCAAAACCATCTTGCAAACCTGAGTGAATGGGCAAGATAGTGGCAAATGAATTTCAGTGTTGACTAGTACAAAATTATGCACACAGGGAAAAATAACCTCAATTATAGGTACATCATGCTGGGTTCTGAAGTAGCTGTTGTGATGCAAGAAAGAGACCTTGGAGTCATCATAGATAGTTCTCATAAAAACATTAGCATAATGTGCAGCAATGACCAAAAAAGTCAGTAAGATGTTGGGCATCATTAAATAGAAATTGGAAGGAAAGAAAGGAAATGCTATTATGTAAATCTCTGGTGTACCCACATTTTGAATACTTTGTTCAGTTCTGGTTTCCACATATAAAAAAGGATGCAATAGAACTGGGAAAAGTACAGAGAAGGGCAACAAAGATGATCACGGGTATGGAGCCAGCTGCCATACCAGGGGAGACCTAAGGAAGCTAGGACTCTTCAGTTTGCAAGAGAGAATGCTGAGGTGGGATATGGTAGAGGTAGCTAACCATGTTAGTGTGAAGTCAGGCAGAAGGCAGGGTAGGTAAGCACCTTACAGACTAACCAAATCAGAAATACATCAGCTTTTATGAGCAAGAGCCACTTCATCAGATGCTATGAAAGGGCATATCTTCCTAAAATTAATGTAAAAAAATGTCATATGAATATCTGACTTTATACAGTCTGTAGAATATTACTTGTTCTTTATTGGAGTTATCCCAAAACAAAGAGAAGCTTTTTAAAATACTGTAAAACTGACATACAAACAGAAATTTACCATGTTGTTTCCCTACTGAAAAGTACACATTACAGTGCAATGCAAGACTCAAACAGGAAGGCATATAATATAAAGGACTAATTATAATGGGCAGTTACGTCTGGTAACCAGAGCTAAAGATGCAGTAAAAGATCTGCTTCGTCACCACAATATATATAATAAACAGGCCATGATAACACTGTACAACACCAAGCTAAACAAAATATTCTTTGAGGAGCTGAAAAGGAACATCGGTACTTAAAAAATCCCCAAGATAAACTTAGATAGTTCTGCTACAAGCAGGGTCTTGAAACTATTTAACAGTATAAAAATTAAAATGTTAGCAAATGGATGAAAATGGAAAGCTGGATAAAGCTATCAGAAGCTATATGGGGAAAGTATTAATGCAATCCTGTAGCACATAAAGCTTCAGTTACTCCCAGGATAGTTCTTTAGCTAGCCCTAAATGATCTCTAAGAGAGGCCTTTGCTAACAGTGGAATTAATTCCTGCACAAAGCGCCAGCACGAGGCTTATGGACTACTTAAATCCTTTGTAAGGCCTATTACAAGGATTTACGTGGTGCATAGATTTTGCAGGTCCTTCTGCACAGGATAGATTTCAGGCTGACTGAAAAATGTAAGACCTGAAAGCTTAACTGAGATGATCTGAAGTGTACAAAAGGCAAAATTAGATTTTTTTTTTTTTTTTTTTTAATGTACAGATCTAAACATCTCCCCATATCTTTTCTGTATGCACCTATATTCCCCATCATGACTTGTACCTAAAAGTATGTAAGCCTGTAAGCATAACTTCTCTTGTGAAATATATCTAGTATCCCCAAAGAGCTTGAAGAAGATTTAACTAAATGTAGATTCAACCCAACTTCCATGTGATAAATGGTTATATATGGCCTTAAAGAAAGTTTCCTTTCAAAATAACCATTATTTCAAAGCATATTTTCTTTTAGGGACGTGGTATTTTTGCAAGTGGAAGTCCTTTTGACCCTGTCACACTTCCAGATGGGCGCACTCTCTATCCTGGACAAGGTAACAATGCCTATGTGTTTCCTGGAGTTGCCCTTGGCATTGTTTCCTGTGGAGTGAGGCATATAACTGATGAAATTTTCCTCACTACTGCTGAGGTAAGATATTAAGGATTACATTTTTTTATTTTTTATTTTTAAATGATTATGTGATTACAGAAAAATAAATAAATATCCAAAGCTATCTTATTTCTATAGCGAAGTTAATATTGCCATATACTTTGTTCCATCATTCAATGATTGATGCATTTTTAAATTTCTTTAGATGCATTAAGGCATTTTTAAAAGGAGAGAGAAAAGACTTCTCATCGTAACATCTCTGTATTTTTGGGCCTATATGCAAGTCTAGTGTGTAAGCGTTTGTGCATGTCCTCAAGCATGCATCTGTGCGCTATATGGATGCATACTTAGATACAATATAATTCTAGAGTATGGGAAACTTCACCAAATATATTATCTTTTGGGGGGGGCATTTTTATTATTGCTTTCAGATATTTAAAATTCTTCCAGGAACGTTCTTCTTTTTTAATTCTTTAGTATAGGAGCTGATAACATTTTTCTGTTTGAGATCCTTTTTGAATGAAGGGTTTCTCATCCTGTATTTTATTATAAGCAGGCGGTTTTTATTTCCATTTTATTTCTTCTGACCTTTTTACTTTAATTCTTCTTTTTTCCTTCTCATTATATATATTTTTTTATATTTTTTTCCTAATTTGTCGTCTTTTTGGCTCCTCCTCCACTCAGCAGAAGACTGTTGCTGGATGAGGTATAGGGAGGTCAAACACTGACACTTCAGGGAAGTCAGTTGCATATGTTTCTTTTGAAGGCTTTCATGTATGTACATTCCAGTGCAGGTGACCATGAGCCTCAAGTATTCAATCTTGGTGACTGTTTTTTTTATCCTAGCAATACCTGTACAATATACACATACATTGCCTCCCATCATGCTCTTCATCGAAGGTAGAAAGGGATGTATGCTTCCCACTTAAGGTCCTCAACTGCTTTGGCTTGAGAGTGAGTTACAAGAATTTCAGCCTGTGTGTGTTCGGCCTTCTAGCCATTTTCAAGACCAGCTTTTTTTCCTAGTTATTGGACCATCATTAGTTTGTTCCTCTTTTTTTCTTGGTTTTTTTGTTCTTGTCTCTGCTATTTTATTCAGTGAGACCTGAAGATGCTTGTGGCCTATGTCATGTGGCTTCTCTAGCTCCATGATGCTCCACCTTTCCCCTCACTCTGACCTGGCCCATCCATCAAGTTTGGACATGTGGGATGCTGTGTGAACTGCTTCTGCCATGTGTAGTTGGTGCCAAAGTTAGAACAGGTGCAGAGAACTGCTGGCTTACAAACTCATATTACTCATTTCACATTTGCAAATTTGGAATAGAAAGGAATAGTTTGAGGATTATGTCGTTTTCGCAAACTTCCCCACTGACTTGTCTATTCCCTCCACAGGGCTGGCTTTCACTTACAATGGAAAGGATGGCTTGAACAATTGTTTTGGTCTTTCTGCCAGAATGTTCCCTATAAGATTATACTGGTCTGATCTCATGATCCCTTTCTTCAATCTCTGTATTTTTTTTAATCTTTCACCTTAATTTCAGACTTTTCATCCTCTTACATGGTCCTATCCACATTTTTGCTATCACTGCATCTAAAATGCCTCTCACTCCTTAGACTTCTCTATAATTCTAGCATGTCCAATATTTTGAATAATCTCCCCTCTTTCCCATGTGCAAGGCAACTTTGCCTTTTCACCTTTAAATACCTTGAAATCACTTTTCATAAAGTCTTTATATTCTTGTCCATTGTTTCTGTTTTGTTGCATGTGAAAAGAATCATAGAATTGAAAGGGACTTAAAGATTATCTAGTTCAACCTCCTATAGAGGTGCAGACTTCACTGCTTCTCTTCCCAAGGTAGCTTGTTCTGCTGTCACAGTTATTACGTTTAGAAAGCTTCCCCCTACCTAAAATTAAATCTACTTTGCTATAGTTTAGATCAACTGCTTCTTGTTCTTCCTTCTGTGGCAAGGGAGAACAAATTTTCTCCATCTTCTTTGCAGAACTATTGCACTGTGTGTTCTCCAAATCGATAGCAGGCAAACAGGTATGCTAAGGCTTTTAGCCGTAGTCCAGGCCTTCCTGGAACAAAGCAATAACATTGAAGAGTACCTTATAAGACATTGGAAGAAGTAAATGCTGTAATTGGAGTACTATAGGTGAGCAATATATAGCACTTTCCCTATAAGGAAAGATAACCAAAAGTAGGATAGGATTGGTGTACTATGTGAGGAATGTGTGGCTTAGTGCCAAGGGATTGGACAACTTTTTAGGGAAAAAACATAAAATTAGTTAACACAAAGGACAACGTGTGCAAGCATGTAGTGGTTCTGGGAAGACAGACACAGCTGCTGTATCCTCCACTGTACTATGGAGGATGCAAAACATCATGCGCCCAGTGAAAGACCTGGGGCCTGGTACCCGCAATGGTCACTGCTGAGAAAACTATAGAGCTGCTTGTCAGGGAAGAAACCGGTAATATTGTCTAGGGGTTACTATTAAAGATTATCTGATACCATATCAGACAAAGGGCTATGTCAATCCTTGGGGGTCTCTGTCAAAAAGAATCCTATTGGTAATACTGAATATATCTAGTTCCTTCAGCTTTTCTTCCTATGACCTGCATTCCAACACCTTTGTCATCATTGTCACTAGGTTTTAGATCCTTCCTAGTTTGTCTACATCCTTAAATTCAGTACCCAAAGCTGGACACAGTAATCCAGTTCAGGCCTAATGAGTACCAAATAGAGTGCTACTGTCACTTCCCATGTTTTCCATACAAGGTTTCTGTTAATGCAACCCAAAATGTCCTTTGCTTTTCTTGGGACTGCATCACAATGCTGATTCATGTTTAGTTTGTGGTCTAGCCTAACTTCTTGGCAGTGCTGTTGCCAAGCCAATTATCTTCCATTCTGTATTTGTTTTTCTTGAATTTAATGCTGTTGATTGTAGCCCAGTTCTCCAATGTAGTAAGATCCCTGTGAATTTTAATCCTATCCTCCAAAGTGGTTACCTCTTCTCCTAATTTTGTGTCAACTGCAAGTCTGATTAGTATATTTTCTGTCCTTTATTTTTATTATTTGACTTGCGCATTACATTTCCTTTAGATTGTGTATGTTTTAAGAAATCCAGCAGCAACAGTAACATACTGCTGTCTTAAACTATCCTACTTAAAAGGTAGAAACTGCATGCTGTTCCCATAGAAGTTTTCCATGCTGATTTTAAGTAAGGGATGCATTATGGCATCTTTATAAAGTCATCAATAGAGGGCCCTGTCAAAGGGGTGCATTCAGAGTTTCCACCAGTAAATTTAGCAAAAGGCCCACTGTCTCCACTACTTTAACCATCCTAGAAGGGCAATGATCCATCTCACAAAACTTTGAAAAATTACATCCTGCTTTCTTAAACCTTCCCCTGTAATTTCAGTTGGATGCGGTGATCTTCATTTACTAGCCTAAACCACTGTGTATTGTTAAATGGTTGCCTCATTTTATTCTAGAAGCATCTTCATTTTAGTTTGGGTGAAGTAATTCCTATATAGTAAGCAAATGCTTTGGAATCCTTTTGGATGAAAGGTACGTATACATAGACTGAAATGTCTTCAATAGCAAGCCAAGGGACTAGCAAAAACCAGTTGCCTCACAAAGGCACCGTTTAACGAAAAGTTAAGCAAAGCATTACTGTTAACTTTGGGAAACTTGTAAATGATGACTTAAGACAAGTTGCCTCCTGAATGGCTGTGTTAGTGCATGTTTTGTGGCATAAATTGTCATTAAGTCAGCTTCTCATTGTTTCATGTGAGCAAACATCTTTGCTCTACATAGAAAGCTTTTGCAGTTGAGATGTAAATGGACAGGATACTCATGGGAATAGATGATACTTGCACCTGGTATTTATAATACTTGCATTGAAAACAGTAAATGTACTAGAAGCACAATAACATGTTTTAATTTTGAATGTGTTGAACTCTGTAGCCAAGCAAGGATTGATGGGTTCCAAAGGAAGCCTCTGAAGAATATCTTACACTCTAAAGTTTGTCTAACTCTGTTCCAAGTAAGCAGTTCAGTTGGCCCAATAAAAGATATCATCATAATAAGTCTTTGCCCTTTCATAAAGAAAAGCACTGAATACTTAAAAAAAAAAAAAAAAAAAAAAAAAAAAAAAAAAAATCTCCACTAAAATCCTGGTCCCAAGGATCAGAAAAACGGACATAATTCTTCCATGGAGAATTAAAATCAAGAGAGTCTCATGTAGGTTTTGAAAGAATCATATTAAAAGATGAATTGCGAAGTCATGAAGAGATGTACCAAGTATGCTCCAGATTTTAAGAGACCCCCAATATGTAACTGCTTTATGGACAGACCTCTTAATCATGTAATAGAGACTTACCTGTAAAAGAGAACTGTAGAAAACAAGAAACCCAGTTGCATGCCTACAACTACTGTCCTCGTGTTTTGCCACCTCCCCAGTTAATTCCGATAAATGGAACAGCTGTTTTTTTAGGTGTTCTCCCCTTTATCCTAAGTAAAAGATAATGTGACTTTGACTTTGGCTGATAAATTTGTGAGCTAGAATGCCTCCTAATTGCAAGCAATTTCTGTTGGATTACAAGGGGTACTGCCTTTTCTTCTTAGCCCAACCAAGCACAACAGAGATGTCAGAATTATAAATTAATTAAATACTCTTGGCACTGGAAAGCCTACAATTAAATAATTCCTGAGGTAGTCCCATTAAAATGTTTTATTAAAGAACATAAAATCTCAAACAGCCAAGATATTCATAGTTGCTAGATACACTGTATACTCCGTCTTTGGATGGTATCCTTTTAAAAGCTGGAGTAAGGCATAACTGATTTCCCTTTCTATTAAAAACATAAATTAACAGCAGTTGTTTTTACTTAATTATAATGTATATGCAGAATCTGACATTTCCTTTAAAAAAAATGTTATTTTCTGGTTTATATGCAGCCTAATTTCTTCAGGCCTCAGTTCCCTAACAAATTGCAAAGATCATCTCAGATATATTCTTCTAACAAATATAAATTCATGTTCTGTTCTGTCCTAAGGATAAGAAAATTGCCACCACCAAAACTGCAAGAGCAAAAACTGGGATTGCCTTTTTTTATTCCTTATGATTATAGCTCCCTCTGGTGGATATATTTTTCAGCATCAGTTTACAATGTTGATATTATGCAGACAGTTTGTCTGCATGTGAAGATATTGGGTATAACCTCTCTTTGTCATGGTCTCTTGCATTAGAACTTGTTCCAGCAAACAATGTGTGACAAATGACAGCTGAGAGTATTAGTGATTTCTCTTTTTAGCTCAGCCATTTAGCTAATATTCAGCCTTGTCCTGGTAGGAGGAGAAATGCTTGATACTCAGGTATATCTTCGATGTATTTCTGTTTATCTATGATATATATATATATAAAGCTCAGTGTATATAAAGAGGGAGAATTTTTTTTTTGAAAATGGAAAATTCGTAATTTTACAAGAAGGAAGCATTTTGCCACCAGAAATGCTGATTTTTAGGAGAAGAAAGCATATCAGGTGGTAAAATCCTAACACCAGGCTCTTGCCATTGTTGGGGTAAATTTGCATCGCAGAGCACAGATACCTCACCACAAAAGAAATTCCTGCCCAAAAGAGCTTTCCATCTTCTCCCTTTTCTGTGAAATATGAAACATCATAACCTGAAAGAAATATACTTCTACATCCTGCTTGCCACCAGACAACTTCAAGGTAAAAAGACTTTTTCAACCTTTCTCTCTGTCTAGCCTGGACAAAATGAACTATTCCAAACAGGAGACTTTACCACAGCTTCAGCTCTCCTGTGAATTTTCATTTCTACCTAGGCGAACTTTTACAATCTCTGCTCTTTCCTATGCCTGATGAAGTGCGTGTCCCCGAAAGCTTGCAAACAAATAAAATAATTTGTTTGCAAATATCTAGTTGGTCTAATAAAAGAGATCACCTCTTCCATGAGTTTTGATTGAAGTGGCCATGCACCTCGCCTCACCTCAAAGTCTGGCTTTGCTCTGCCAGTTCTTTATAACCACAGCAGATGAACATTAATTTTTTTCTGGAACTTGCTGATATATAACATCTCTGAATATGGTTCTAATGTTGCTAGATTTTATGTTCAGTTTGTCAAAATAAGTATTTTGGACTTAGTTTATTTAGAGAATAGTTAGACCTGTTATCTGCTGTAGGATAGATTTAAAAGTCAGGATTTTAGAAATTGTGGTTTGTATCCAGTGGTCTTTCTAGGATCATATGTATTATGCTTGAAGCTCTGTGAAGAACACTATCCTGAGAGCATGTAAGGAGGGCCATATAACTTAAATGGTGACTTTGGACTCTCTTACCTCAAAAAAGACCTGGATCAGTCAAAGGGTCTAAATATGAGATGAAAAGACTATAGTCTCTTCGCACAAGAGGAGCCCAATAGGAAGATTCCAAACTTGTCACAGGGATGAAGTTCCCTGGTAACTGTATTCATATGTTTGATTGCTTAGTTTATAGATCTGACAGTTGCTGCCTCAAAGAACCACTGGCATCAGTCTCTGGGGTAAGATCTAAGCAAAGAGCTTCATCTGGGGTGGCTCCAGATGAGAGGATGAAAGATACAAAGGATCCTGTTAGCAGGATGAGATCACATTCAGAAGACTCATCAGATCCACATTCATCATTTTGGAATCCTAAACTGAAGCATGCTTAATCATGCCTTAGTCAACAGTTTCAAGAACTGGATGAGATCCAAAGGCAGCTTCACAACCAACAGTAGAATCTTGAATGGTATCCATTATTCTTAGGCCCCTGCCACACGTTACATCTATTACACAATTCACTGGTTAACCGCACAATAAATTTAGGCCAGCCACATGTGCATTGTAATTATCATGCCATACAAATTTCCATCCAGCTATAATATAAAAAGCCAACCAGCTACAAAATTAATGCTTGAAAATGTGTAACCACTTTTTATAGCTGCTTTCTATCCAGCTATAATTTGAACATGTGGCAAGGCTTTAATAGCTGAACTGCATCAGGTGGGTCATAAATCAGAACCAAGCAGCTCCTAAACTAAAGGAGAAAAAGGAAAGCTGTTGTAACCTGGGCTTCTCAAATCTCTATTCCCCCACAAGAGATGGCTGAAGGAGTCCTTTTTCTCTCCCCCTTCCCCACCCCTGTTCACTCTCTGAGAGCAGTAGCTACTGAGGTAGGGGAAGTGCTCAACAACTTCCAGCATCTTTCCCTCAATGGCAATTTCAGGAGGAGGGGGGTGGTCACATAATGGCCCAGGGCAGGCTGATAGAGCACTTCAGTTTTCTTGATGTTGAGAGGCCCAATGTTCAGTGGGCTTCTCTGAAAAGATCCAGAGTGATCTGGAGGTTTTCCTCAGCATTCACAAGGATGGGGCAGTCATCAGCGTACTGAAAGTCAAAGATGGTTGTTTTGAGTACTTTGGTCTTCTAATGATAACGTCCCAAGTTAAAAATCCCTTCATCCATTCAGTATTCAGTGTTAATTCTGGAAGGAAGGTAGTCCTTAATGAGAAGCAGGATGACTGTCAGAAAAATAAAGAACAGAGTTGGGGCGATGACACATCCTTGCTTGACCCCAGTTCAGATGACAAATGGATCCGTCTCCGATCCACTACAAAGAACAGTTATAGTCGTCTAGTTGTGGAAAAACCTCAGGACCTTAATATATTTTTCAGGACATCCAAACCTGGCTAGTACTTTCCACAAAGCTTCTCAATTGATGGAATCAAAGGCCTTAGTGATGTCAGTGAAGGCCATATACAGGTCCTCATGTTATTCCTGACACTTTACTTGGCCCTGGTGGGCAATAGAGATCATGTCAGTTGCCCAATGGAATAGCCTGAAGCCACTCTGAGATAAGAACACACTCAGCAAGAGGTATAGAAAGTAGTTCAGAGAATGTGAGCAAGAATTTTCCCTGCTATGGAAAGGAGGGCAATATCATGATAGTTCCCACATACAGACTTATCTGCTTTGTTGAAGACAGTCACAATGTTGGCATTCCTCAGGTCCCCAGGGATCTCTTCTTTGCTCCAGATTTGAAGAATAAATCTGTAGAGTCTCAGTACCAGTTCTTTGCTGCCAGCTTTTTAGATTTCCACAGGTATGCCATCAGGTCCAGTGGCTTTGTTGTTCTTGGATTCTTTGATGGTTTGCCAGACTTCTAGGATGGAGGAGTTGGCAAGGGATCTCCTTTCAGGGTGCTGAGGGATATACTCAATGGTGGCATCCATTACAGTTGATTCATGGTTCAGAAGTGCCTCAAAGTGCACTTTCCATCTAGCTTGGATAGAGTCATTGTCTTTAAGAAGTGTTAAGCCATCCTGTGATTGCAGGGAAGTAGGACCGCAGGACACTGTGCCATAGATTGCTTTTGTTGCCTGGAAAAAACTGTTAATTTGTCAGCATAGAACTGGATCTCCTTGACTGTACCTTGCCACCATTGATTTTTGATTTCCCAGATCCTCTTCTGAGCTTCATCTTTGAGGAGCTGATATGTCTCCTTATGAGGTGTCATCTTCCCAAGCAGAATAAGCCCTTTTCTTTTGGTCAAGAAAGGCTTGGATTTCAGCCTCCCTCTACTTTAACCAGTCTTGGTGTTGACAGGTGGTATAACCAATGGATTCAGCTTAGGCCATATGGGTGGCAGTTTTACACCCCTTCCAGAATTCTTCAATGTTACTTTAATTTGTGGGCAGGTCAGAGAGCTGTTCATGGAGACGCTGTTGGAGATCCTTACTGACCTTCAGATTTTGAAGAGATTTGGTGTTGAGAGTCCCTCACATTGCTTTTGGCTGTCCTTTGGTGTTTTGGATCCAGCTGGATGTTCGTAATGGACCTGATAAAATGGTGATCTGCCGAGTAGTCATCAGTTCCTCACTCGGCTCACGTGATGCGGACATCCATTTGATAAGAGTAACATAGTCAAGGAGGTGCCAGGGCTTAGAGCAAAGGTGTCTCCAAGTGGTCTTGTATTTGTCACTGTATCTGAAGATGGTTTTTGTAATGACAGGACTGTGCTCCATGCATTTGCGCAAAAGGATGCTATTGGAGTTGGCTTTCCCTGCTCCTTCCATCCCAATGGTGCCACTCCAGAGTTCCAGGTCAGGTATGATGTACTTGACAGACATTTTAACTTTTCAAGGAAACTCTTTGCCTCATTGGCATGGAAACTTTTATATGCCTAGAGGATCTAGGAGAAATATATCCATCATTTTGAAGCTTCCCTGATTCAGCCACTTCTATTCTTAAAAAGCCTTCTCCCATTATTTATCCCAGTAGTCTGTAAGAAGAAAAAAAGCCTGTGGTTCAGATGAAATCAGAGCCATTTTAATTCTAATCTGATTATCTGTAGATGAAAAGGTTGTGGAAGTTTGTGAAGATGATAGTCATGTCTTAAAAACACCTGACTAATATTAAAAAATCCCTCCTGTTCAGTACTTGTGATGTTTTAAAGAATAAGATCTCTTTGTTTATTTTAGGTGGACTGATACAGCCTATGAAAAGCAACATGGTCTGTCACCACATCTTTTGAGCCTCTCTCCAAAAAAGCAGACCAATTTGCCACCTAAAAAGTTCTCCTTCTTTCATATTCATCTTAAGCTAAATTTAATTGGGTGCATCTACACAAGACAGTTACTGCAGAGCTGCCTAATTAGGTCTGCAGTAAATGTCTCAGCATCTAGATGTGCACAGGGGTACAGGAAATTAAAACTCCACTGCAAATTAATACTTGTAAATACAAGTACTATCCTGTGTCAGAGTTTTTTTAGTGTGCAGCAACGCATGTATAGATGCTGATGGGGCTGGCTGGGGTGTGAGAGTCCTCCAGTGTGGGGGCTGCCTGTCACCTAGACCAGCACTGGAACACCCTTGTGCCCCAGTCAGCCCCTCTGCAGCAAGCACATTGAGCCAGATTGGAGCAGCCCTGGGCTGGTGGCTGACCTCCCAGGCCCTCTGCCATCCAAGGTTGTTCCGACCTAGCTCAGTGTGCTGCGGTCCCAGCTCTATGTTCAAATGCAGCACCTGGGAGCAATAAACTCCAGAGCAATGTGTGTCAGAGTTTGTTTCAAATTAATTGCATGTGTAGATGCACCCATTGAGTGGTAGGCTCATGAGTAGACTTAGAAGGAATCATTTACATTTCACATTCTCTGATAAATATGGTGAAAGGAGATATTATATTAACAGACAGTCTTCTCATCTTCTCTCATCATTAGGAAAGCTAATTTTTAGGTAGTGATTGTGCAGTATCAAGCGGTATCAATAATACTTATTGAACAGCATTTCTGTGTTCTGAAGATCCATGCAAATTAGCTACTGTATTGATAATTGCAAATTATTTTGAAGAAAAGCCCTTTGAGCCTCTTAATATTTCAAACTGAACAGCCAGGATAGTTGCATCAGCTGTTAGAATCCGAAGACATGTCTGGTTGAGATCTTCTGCTCTGATTCCAGAAACTAAATCTAAAGGGAAAGATACATATTTAAAGAAGATGGGTTATTTCAGGGCTGTCCAATGTATAAGCAATCAGGGGTTGCATGCCATGTGGACTGCACCATTGGAGACCACAAATGCTCTCCTGCTGCACAGCACCATGTGGGTATCCCAGCCCCTACCCTTGGCTCCCCAGCTGCAGACTCCCTCACTGTATCATGAAGTGCCCCAGGGGCAAATGCAGGAAGCAGAAGCCAGGGGAAGGAGGGGGAGCCCAGAAATCCTGGCTGCTGCTACAGCTGAATCAATAGCAGGAGTTGTGGGTGGAAGCTTGCGGGCAGAGATGTGCAAATTAGCCCTTCAGGGCGCATTCCTCAAGTGGGAACGTGTACTTTCCCAAGAACAACTAGCAGCAGCACATATTTGTCACACATTTGTGCTGTTGGTAGTTTTCCCCAGGGAATGCCCCTGCACACGTTCTCTGGCGTGCAGCAAATTGCCCTGGGTGGGGTAGGGGAGGCTGGGGCCAGTACTTGGGCTGGCCCCAGCACCCTTACATGGGGTCTCCTGGGGCTGCAGTGGTGGTGACAGCTGTCTGGCCAGGCTCTGTTTTTCAGGCAGTGCATGCTGCTGCCACATGTGCTGTGCCACTTTTTTGTCCCCCCATTTTTATTTTGTTTAGATACCAAGAGTTCCACGTATCTAATTTTGCCACCAAGCTGCAGATATGCAGCGCAGCAAACCAATTCATATGTGCCGTCTGCGTTTTGCAGTGCATCAAGAGGCTTTGAGGTGCCACAAAGCGCATGTTCCCACTTGTGGAGATGCAGCCTCATGGGCCATATGGCCCATGAGATTGGCCCTGAGTTATTTAATGATGAGATATTAAAAAAGATAGAGACAAGGTTCAGAGGTCACTCATAAAGTGTTCTGCACTTTATTAGATAAAACCTCCTGGTCCTTCAGAAACCACAGACAGTTAGTTGTATGCACCACTGCCTTTGTCCTCCATTCATTCATCAACAGTAGCTTTCCTCTTAGACACAGTAGAAGAGAATAATTGAATCTGTGAATGAATGCATAGTAGCACTAGGAAAGAGCAGCAGCTTATTGGATCAATTAAACAGTTATGAACTTCTCAAATAGTCAACAAGAAAAGCAGTGATAATAAGTAATATCATCAGCCTGTGGGGATTTCAGCTATAGATCTGTCTGACACCAGACAAGCACCATTCTTATTTAAGAGCAGGTAGGGACAGAGTCCATATTGGATCCTTTTCTCCTGGATTGCAGAAGTCTGTTTTCTGTTTTCCTTAGTTTGCTTTAATACAGAAAGTGGTTGAAAGACAGGTCAGGTTAGGGTCAAAATTATTTCAGTAGTGCCAGTATGGCTAAGGCAGTAACAGTACACAGGATTTTTGCATCTTTCAAAAGAAGTATAGCCATCTAACATTGCTGGAATTGCTGCCTCAGCAAGGCGGAATTCATCATTTGGACCTTCTGTTTTCTGCTTCTGACTACACAGGCTTTAAAGATCTTTCCCTTTTAAAGAAGCAACAGGTATTACTAAACTCTAGAAAATAGTGACCAGAAAGCGTTACAATCTTGGGCTGGGTTTGGGAAGGGATGCGTGAAAAACCAACACAGTCATTGTAACACCTGAACAGATTATTTACATCATGCAAGTGTTTTGGGTGTTCTGATTATCTTTTGTTGAGGATCCCAAGGCAGCTGTATCGGCATACCTTGTGCCTGTTACATAACAGATCTGGTTTTGTACACAACAGATTTCTTGAAAGAGTTTATCAGTTTAGATTTACTGTTTAAAAGAAGTGGTTTCATCTGGGACCTCAGTTTGCACCTGACACAACTCATGAAGTACCCTTTTAAGCCACCAAGAGAATGCTCATTATTACATTTGTTGATTTAAAGCTGTTTTTTAGGCTAAGTACAATAAAAAAGCCCAAGACTGATTTGATTCAATCTTTGTAGGTTAGTCTAAGCTGTGTAGATTGAATCAGTAAGCCAGTAAACATTCACTTTTGATTCTGGAAATGGAGCCACATGCCTGCAGTGGCCTAGGCCAGAAGCTGGGGAGTGCTAGAGAACGCCTCCCTGCTCAGCTGGAGCAGACAGCTTGGGCTGAGGCTAGCCTACCCACCCTGCAAGGTGGGGAGGAGGTTGTAGGGGAGGCCAAAGCATTGTGGGAAGCTTGGGGACTGAGTTAACTTGAATCTGGAGGGGATCTGGCACAGAAGTTCAATAAACCTATTTAACCTAAATCAATTAAGTCTGATCATCCATCTATCCAGGTTTATCTTAAAAAATGTTTTTGGCTGTTTTGAAAGCGGTTTATGTGCACTGACCTTCTGTTGTGTTACATATTTGAACCAGTTTCCAATCACTTATACCAGTTTGTGTAATTCCCTAGCCTTAATGGTTAGATGGCTAAGTGAGCTACGTGCTTCCCTGACTGACCCACCTAATTCAGCATTACAAAAAAGAAAAGGTGGTATTCTGTCCCAGCTGGCAACTCTTACCTAAAGTATTATCAAACTTTCATATTTATTAATAAATCTACAAGTCTACTTCCCTACCCCCCTCAGCCATAAGTATTCAGTATATTGAGCACCAAGGGCCCTAGAGTACTATCTGAATAAGACTAAGGAATTTTCCAAGTGCTTGAGGGGGTTTTTTCCTCTCTTAAATGGGGGTCAAAGTGAGTTAGAAAACAATTACTGTATGGTTCTACATAACCAGCTGCTCCTTTCCCTTCTCCCTGTTTGGGACTAGATCACATTCTATCAGAGCAATTGTCTGTGACATGCCTCAGGCAGATTCTAATGCCAGATAGTATTAGATATGCCACTTGGAATTTTAGTTATCTGCTTGTACAGGAAGTTGCACCCAGATTAGGCACTCAATTTGGTAGATGTGTCTTTATGTAGGATATTGAATCCAACCTTACTACCATCAAGAAAGTACTGCTTCCTGTTCACTTTCATCTCTTCCTCAGAATCAGCTGCTGCTCCATTTAGAAAGACCAGGGTGAGGAACAGGTACCCACACACTTTTTACAGCCTCATCCTCAGAATATTTGGGTACAATGAGAGAGTTGCATGGGGTACATGAGCACTACCAGGCAATGCTGCTGAGGTTTCAGTGTTTAAGTTGCACCAGCCAGCCAAATGGGCATGGATCTGCAATGTTCCTCTCGAGGAGCTCTGGTTCTAACTTGAATGTTCATTCGTACAAGATCAGAAAGTGTTCCTCCTACAGTAGTTTCTAACTGGGTAATGTAAAATAGGTTTGTGGGTTTAATTTTAAATCTAACTTCTGTTTAATTTCTAGGTGATAGCTCAACAAGTTTCAGAGAAACACTTACAGGAAGGCCGTCTGTACCCTCCCTTAATGACTATTCAAGATGTGTCACTGAAAATTGCTGTGAAGGTAAAGCATTTAAATCCTTTCTGCCATCTCTTTTTCCCATACTTTTTGCAAGAAATAAAATATTTTAAACTGTTGTTACAAGTTAAACTTGTTTTAATCATTCAGTTGAAACTGAACAGGTAGAGAGAGGTTTTTCTAAAACCCCTTTCAAATTTGTATATAATGGGGAGTGTCTAGATCAGAGCTTTCCAAACTTTTCATGTTGGTGACACACTTTTTAGACATGCATCATTTCGCGACACAGTAATTCAGTTCCAGGGGAGGGGCCAAGGGAAGCAGACGCGAGTAAGGGAGCTCTGCGGTGCCCTTCCGCAAAATTTTCTGCATTTCGCGCGACACCCCTACACACTGCCGCCGATACACTAATGTGTCGCGGCACACAGTTTGGAAAGCTCTGGTCTAGATGTCACCCTATGGCAAATTTGTTACTGCACCGTGCTTTAGTATTTCCAACAGGCACACTGTTAATTTTCACCGCTATTCATTGTAGCAGCATGCTAAAATAGGGTAGTGCACTGCTATGGTGAAGTAGCTGCTGGTCACATGTAGACCCATGTCACCCTACATTGCTGCAGTAACACATTACGGTGATGTAGGGTGACATGGAGAAACACACATTGTGTATATATATTTGTATATATACTCCAAGGGAAGAAGATGGAAGTATGATATGCTTAATGTTTAACTGCTGGTGATTAAAGCAGAATGATGTCTAGAGACTACAGACATCACCTACCAGCAAATTTCACATGCTCTTCATGGGACTTGGTCCATAGATTTAAGAGCCATGAAATGCACTGTCAGTTGTTCTCTGTTCTTCACAATTCAGTAAGTTGCCTTTTGGGACAATGGATGCCTTCATGTATACTAGTTTTCTCCTTTCTTTGTCCTGTCATAGCTCTATTTTATTATGGTCTTTCCTATCTATCAGAACAAACAGTTTTTGTAAAAGCAAGTGTGGGTTTTTCATGCATGTGCTTTGCCAAAATGGCTGCACTGTAGCTGCAGTTGATGAGTCCCAAAGTAACTGGATAGCCCATGTTTGACAACCCTGCAAAACACCTTGGAAAAGAACAAACTTACCCCAGTTCCAGTCTCTTTGTGTGGGATATATTATTTTTTGTCTGTCATATGCCTATTGTTTCAGTTCTCAGTATTATCACTTGAGTGGGTCATCTTGTTATAGACAATGTCACTTACTAAATATCTTTTCAGAAAAAACAGTATAGTCTGCTATGGAATAGTTCCCTTTGACTCATTTGGTAACAGGATCCCAACTATATGTAATAAAACTCATTGTAGTTCACCTCTTTTCAGGGTGATGATAGCTGTATTTCCAGAGCTGTCAAAACATTTCCATGCAGACTTCTCAAGCTAAAATCAAATTGCCTTTATGTTGGCAAATCCTTTCCAAAACAGTGCTGGTAACTCTTCTCCTCTGACTGTGACATAATTATCTTTTTAATATAGATAACCCAATTTGATTTAAAATGGACAGTTTGTTACCTGGTGACTTCATTTCTCTGTCAAATAAAATGTAGAGAAATTGGGCGTAAGTTTCTTCCTAAAGAGTTCAGGTTTGTACACAGCCTCTGGGGCTTAGCTCTAGCTTTCTGCCCTTATGCTAATTGAATCTTTTTGTAGATGTGCTGAGATACAAAATTCTTGTTAGGGATTTACAGTTTAAGAGGGATTTATCTAAAGGTGCTAAAATGCATAGATCTTAAGAGCAACTGTCCTAGAAATATGCCCCAAATTTGTTACATAGGGCAGAATACGATCAAGGTCAGAGGAAGCAAAGAAACAACTTTTGCACTTGGGACCTAAAACTCTCCCCAAAGTTAAAACATTAATTAGCATATAGAAGAAGCCAGGTCAAAAATAAAAGGATAGCTTTCTTTCCTCCAAAAGTAATAGGCTTTGTCTGAACTGAGAATAAAGCTTGAAGCATCTTCCTGCCAAAAAAGGCTGCTGCCTATGACTGGGGAGTCAAGCCTGTATTTAATAAAGGTGCAGATGGATGACCAGGTGGAACTCTGTAGATTTCTTTGGGCCAATGATCTCCTCTCTGAGCCTGCTGTGAAATGCTTGGGGCTGCAGTTCCTTCTAAACTCAGTTTTTTCAGCAGCAGTGCATACTTTGTTAATGGTGCAGTTCATTCAACTTGCTATGGAGGGTTTGGAAACTTTCAGGGCCAGGTATTTATAGGGTGAAAAGAAACAAAAATTGTGAAGGGATGCTTTCCTTAAACATTTCTAAAATAAAAGCAGCAAGCTGCTTTTACATTTGCCTTTCTTAGTAATTCAGCTTTTTTGAGCGAATTACTGACTGTGATAAATCTTAGTAGCAGTTCTCATGTGTAGTGAGTGTTAAGGCTTTGAACAAAACTGGAGGTGTAACAGGATGGCTCTGCTCTTGGCATCGGCTGTGAAGCCAGCCACCAGGAGTGGTGGCTATTTTTGTATTCCCACCACCCCAAAGGTAGTGCCTGAGGCTGCTGCCTTGGTCTCTCCTGCCTCCCACCCCTCTTCCCCCCTGCAGTTGCTACTGGGCAAAACAAAGCAAAAAATTTCTTGTGATGGGTGAAGAAAATATAAGCCCTGCTAACAGTCACCAAAAGTAACAAAGACAGCATCTCCATGGAGAAGAAGCTAGTTCCATCAAAAAAGCAAAGATTTTACATTTAACTTTGCTTGTGGTAGTAGGGTATATTTTACCCATTGCTGCACTTTAAAAGCTAGGATGTTATTGGATTGGGGAGAACGATTACAGAGTACAACGGCAGATGGATAATTCTTCAAGAGAGCAAAAACAGTATGGCTATGAATCCTGGCAATGGATATAAGCATTCACTATGCAGAAAATGGGCACAGATATATTGGACCAGATGCCACAGTCTGTCAGCGATATCAGTCTGTCCATTTTACACCTGCAAAGAATCTGGAGTCTTGTGCTGATGTCTAAGCTGTCATTATTTCTGCTCTTACAGCCTGTTATGTTCATTGAAATGCTGTATCAAAAGTCCTTGTGAACTTCTGTGTCTGTTTCAGATTGCAGAACAAGCCTACAGCAATAACACAGCCTCTTTCTATCCTGAGCCCAAAGACAAGGAAGCATTGATTCGCTCTCAGGTCTACAGCACTGATTATGAAGACTTCATGGCTGAATCTTATGCCTGGCCTGAGGAAGCCATGAAAATACAAACTTAATAGAAAATGAGCAATGTATTAGAAATTAAAATAATTCAAAGACTTAGTATTTTCCCTGCTTGTTCAATCTAAGAATTACTAGTTTTTTAAGATGCAGAACTTTTAAAAACTGGAATTTTTGCTTAGAAATTGTATTCAAATTAATTTAGCAGATAAGGTAACTATACATGTAAGAATAAAAATTGACGGGCAACAAATGTGGGGCAACTGTTTCATTTCTTTATTTATGGCTTTCCGCTGTAATATGTTACTCTGTTGTTTACACATGGTATAAAGAAGTATGTGATACAGTGCACTGAAGTATGTCATCATAAATTATAGTAAAGGACCCCATCTTTTTCACTTAAATCATTGACAGCTTGGTACTAATATCCATAAAAGCCAAATTAAATTAGGTGATTTTTTTTTTTAAATTTAGATTTAAAGCTATTGAACCTTTCAAAGAATATGTATTTAGCCCCTTTATGCAGCTGCCCAAGATCATTTTTGTTCTGTTTTTTTTTTATGAGAGCAGAAGTTAATGCTCATTCATTTCAGTAAAAATAATGTATGAAATATTAGCTCTTGATTCAACTCATGAAAATCCTTCAACTGCAGTAGCTGATAAAACACGGTACACTGTTTTGAATAGGGCTCTTTTTAAATAAAGACAGGCTCACTGACATTCTCCAGCTGCCTACCAGGCTACCTATGAATCTGTGTACTACACCATTTAATATGCACCGTATGCATTTGAAATATGAACTATTTCACATGCAGTGTATGAATATTTTAGGCTAGGATGTGTTCAACACATACTATAGAAGATAACATTTTCATCTTTGTAACCAATTTCCAGCCTGCCAAAAGGAAAAATGATTAAAGACAAAAGCCCCCATCTTTAAAAAAAAATAAATAAATACATTAAAAAAAAAAAAAAAAGGAAACAAATTGTTATGGTTTGTTTTTTGCCATTAATTTAAACATCAAGCTCCTTTCTACTGTCTGGTTGTCAATTCAATAACTGGTCATTTTAAATTCTTTGACATTGTGTCTATAGGAGTCTTTAAGCATTCACTGACAATGCTGGGTATGCATGCACACACACGCACACTCTCAGCTGAATCAATGTTTTCATAATTTGTTTCGTAATCTTCATTTTTGAGCTGTCAACCTGTCATGAAAGTTCATACCTAGCAATGACATATTTCTGCCTCCTATGGACACTGAGGTTCCTGTTATCACCTACATTATTCTGAATTAACTAATATAAAATGGCATTTACAAGTCAGGATTTAAATAACATCTACATCACATATATCCTTTTCTTTTAATATATCGGCTTAAAACTTCAACTATCCTGAATGCAAAACTGGTTCCATACCCATCTCAGTGAAGATTTCTGGGCATCACTGCCACGTCCATTACTTTTAACTTCCCTACCACTGCTTGAGTTCTTATGAACAGGATTTATTTCAGAGCCCGTTCACGATACTTTATTTTAAAAGTGTCTACTGACATCGTAACAGTAGTAAGAAGACACTATCTCTAGGGGTGCACTGATAAAGATTTTTTGGGCCAATACTGATGGCGGATATCAATCCAATTGCTGATATTCAGCCCGGCAGCTTGGAGAGAAGAGTCCAGCTGGTTAGTCCAGGGGGGGGAGGAAGGGGAAGGAGCATGGGGGGGTGCAGATTGAGGCCCCCATAGTGAGGGAGGGAGTGGGGCTGGGGCAGGTGCTGCACAACCAGGTTGGGGAGGGGCACATGGCAGAGCAGTGGCTTGTCTGGAGGGAGCAGGGAGGTTATGGGGGGTACATGCACCCCTGGGGGAGTCATGGGGGGCACGCCCCCCCAATCTATACGCAGGGCGAGGGCAGGATGCCACTGAGAGCTTGGGGCCAGAGGTGGTGCCAGCCTTTCCCAGTGTGGGGTGGAGGCTGGGCCTTGGTTTGCGCTCAGACGGGTAGGTGGCAGTGGTGCTGAGTGGGGAGGCTACAATATTTTAGGGTGGCTGTAGCCCCAAGTGCAGCCCCAGTCCAGCTCCCCCTGCCGAAAAGAGGCCAAAACAGCCCCTGGCTCTGAGTGCAGTGGCAGCCTGCCCACGCCCCATGCGCAGATCCGGAAGGCATGTGCCTCCATGCACACACCAGTGGCAGCCGCCCCTGGTCCCCAGATGAGCTGCAGCTCCATCCTGCGCCCTGCCCCACCCCACCCTCGCTGTGCAGCACCTGCACCTGTCCCAGCCCCACTCCCTCCCTCCCTCACCATGGAGGCCTCGATCTGCGCCCCCCCCCAATGCCCCTTTCCCACTACAGACTTACTGGCTGGATGCTGCTCTCCAAGCTGCCGATACAATATGGACCTGCGTATTGGTGCAACTCTAATTTTGTCAATATGCCAGTCGGTTTACATTTTATATGCAAAGCACATGCATCAATACAATCACATTATACCTGATAGCCTGAAGTAAGCTGCTACAGAATTATCACAATTATTGGTAGGCTTGTTAGTCTGAAGCCAAGCAAAAGGCAGGGCACTGTAGTGTGTTTACAGACCAGGGCTGCTCGACCTCTGGTATGCAGGCTCCCTACAGGTAATTTGGTGATGGGGAAGCGGAGGTAACACTAATTGCCATTCCCCTGCTGCCAAATTTCTAGACCCATGGGCCAGATACCATGGCTGCATGTGCTAAATCGCACTGGCATCCAGGGTTGCTCTGCAGCCAGATCTGCACACAGGGTCAGGCTGATGTGCTGGATTGCACCCATGGACTAACCTCACACAATGACCCTGCAGGGGATCAAGTTTGTAGACTAATCCTGTACTACTCGTGCAACCCATAAGGCTGGAAGTTTGGACATCATGGTTAGAAATTAATTGGTTCAGAGAAGCACAAGCTTCTATAGGCTAGAGCCTATTTTACCAGATGGTAAATCTAGAAAGATTAGGGCCATTTACTTTTTTTTCTCTTCCTTTCATTACAAAGTATTAGACAGTGACAGCATTTTTCATTTTACCATACCTTTCAGAGTACTGGCTGAAAATACATTTATACAAACAACAGTGACCATTTTCCTGAGTAAGCAAAGAAAAGTCATCTTAATTTCCATATTGAAAATCTTGAAATACTGCTGTAATTTTTATTGCCAATATATTTGCTATTTTCAAAACCAAAAAAACCTCCATTTAAAGGTTTATTTTACTTCAAATAAATTTAAAGCAGATATTTGTGAATACGTATATGGTATTCTACCTACTCTTGAAGATAGTTTCCATTCATAGTCCATTTCCTCAGTTTTATACACACAATTATTACAAGCTTAGACCTGAAAAACTACCATGTGACACAGAAGTGACAAAATGGACTTTATAATTCAGAATAACAAAGTGTGTGATCAGACTATGTGGGAATTACAAATGTTGATTATTTGCTATCACGTATAAGCAGCATTTCCCAACGGGTGTGTCGTGGCACACTGGTGTACTGTTGGGGAGGAGGGGGTGGCTCCAGCCAGTGATTCAGGTGCTGTGCCCCGCTCCCCCCCAGCACTCCGTGTCTGGCCATGCTCCTCCCCCCACCCCGCTCTGCATCCAGTGTGCTGCAATGTTTTTTTATTCATGTAAGTGTGCCATGGGATGGAAAAGGTGGGAAATGATGACATATAGCATTAGATACACTAGTTTATGCACTTCAGAAGTGTTATGAGGTGTTTAGAACAGATGGAAAAATACACTGTGCTTTCCCTATGTTACACAGGTCCTTTATTGTTAATGGTTGCAAAACACAGTGTATTGACTTTTATTACAGTATATCTATGGAGGACATTAACAATTATTTTTATATTAAGCTGCACAACATTAAAACTGTTCATGGAACTAGATTTAGTTGTCTGACTGTTTGCCTTCAACACCAAACAGGATCAGAAAAACATGTTCACTTTGATGTTGTTTCAGGAATTCTAGGAATTGGCCAAGATCCATGTGATAGTCATTCTTCAGTCCATAATCACCATGTGCTTGAAACTGTAAATCTTCAAAAGTAGTGAAGAGTCTAAGGTTATCCCCATTACCCTGAGTTTCTATGTTCTCGACATGCTTGCATGAAATGTGTTTCCAGTTGGGATATCTAATAACATGCCAGAACTCCTCACAGCTTTCTTTTATCCCCTCCACACAGATGATACCAGGTTTTCCTGTCAGGCAAAAACCAGTCAGATTTAACTGCTTTGCACAATCAAAAATCTTCTTTCTCAGTTCCTGCCTATATATATGATGGCTATAGATCCACATTCTATGAAATGTTCTTCTAAGTGCCTTTTCTTTTGGAGCTGCTTCAGAACAGACCTTTCTTTTTTGGAAGTAAGGTGTGGTATTGTCTTGAATCCACTGCAGAGCTGTACATATGCACAATTCTCCTGTATTCAAAGAACTGACATGAGAAGTGAGATGCTTGTTAAGCTGCAGTTGTTGCTCTCTGTCTAGTGCATTTGATCTTGCAAACAGCTGTGGTGCAGAATAAGGGTACGTGTGAGGCAAGATTACCTGCAAATCTACTTTTACCTTAAAGAAGGAAAGAAAAAACAATCAGATTTACGACTGAAGTGCATGTTAATTACAGGATTTTTCAGAACCACAAATTAGGCTCTACAAAGGAATGACTCTACCATGATAGCTATGAACAGTAATAGCTGTGATAGTTTCAGTAGCGAGGGCCAAGGTTTTTGGCAGGCATGCCACCATTTAGCTTCACACCCTCCATATACCACTCTTATCCCCTTTTCCTCCCTGATCTGCTGCTCTGTTCTTGCCACTCAGTCTTGTGCTCCTGGTTTGTCTGTTGCTCTGGTGTTTCCTTCTTGTGCTCCCTGCCTAATTTGCTGCTTTGTTTTCTGCTTTCTGCCCTACTTACTGCTGCGCTACCTGTTTCCTTACTGATCCTCCAGGTGTCGCACACTGGCTGTCCATGCCACGTGTTGGCCACCCTGGTTTAGAAAGTCACTAATGGAGCTCTCTGCCTCAGGTGAGTACTTGCTGGTGCTGGTGTGTTCTATGTCTCTGTTCTTACTCTGCAAAGACTCTGTTACTCCTCTCATCCACCTCAAGCAAACGTGCCCTCCCTTCATTCTTCTCCTTCTGCCCGGGAAAATTTTTGTGGGGATGTATTGACATAAAATTACCAGGTTAGGAAACATGGCATATTTTTTCTTTTCCATAGTTTCTTTTACTTTTTTTTTTTTTTTTTTTTTTTTTTTTTTTTTTTTTTTTTTTTTTTTTTTTTTTTTTTTTTTTTTTTTTTTTTTTTTTTTTTTTTTTTTTTTTTTTTTTTTTTTTTTTTTGATCCTTCCTGCCTCAAAAGGCTACTTTTGAAGAGAAGATATCCCTGCCACATTCTTCTATTTCTGGGCTGTGTTACTAGCTTGTGAAGTCAATGTAAGCTACAACTGCAGTAAGAAGTCAAGGTTTAGTGACTTTCAAGAATCCTACTATTGCTGTGTTTCTGCGGTAGCAGGATGGCAAGCTCTAAGCATGACAGTTTTCAGTACTCTCAGCTATTTTTCCTAATCATTCCCTCATGCTATGTGACAGAGAGATTTTGTGACTTGCACATGAATAACTGGGAAAGAAGACAAGTAACATATGCTGCAAAAAGGATTGTAGCGGTTTAATACCATTGCTAATCGGTGTGACTCCTGATTTCTGGCAAAAAGAAAATGTCAGGTATCTGAAACCCTCTTGTTCTCCATATACAATTTGGGTGCCACCTGTGATTAAAGAGCAGGCTTCTCTTAAGACATACAGGTGAGAATATTTTAGGCTGACCGATTATTACAATGGACATCTTTGAACTACGTATTGTATAAATGAGTGAGATATTCCTAAGTCAATTCTCAAAAGAACCCGACAGACAAAAATGCAGAACAACATCCCCAAACATGAAATTTTGGGAGTGTATTTAGTATTTGAATACAGTAATATAGGCGTTTGCAGTTATTCTGATTTGTTACCAGGCTATTTCCACTTTACTACCAAAAGCAGTGTTCTTCTGAGTATATGGGCTAAGGGACCAAAACATTTGCAACTCGCATCCTTTCAGATGACTTTTTAGACATCAGTAGTAAATAATCACTTGCTTTTATGACAATTAGTGAATTCTCTTTAAACCTCAGAATTGCGACTCAATTTTCCTAAAGTAGTCTGTACCAGAGTGACAAAGAATGTGTTAAAAAGGCATTACCTTAAAACACAGAAATTTCTCAATCACACTTTGAGTTTAAATGACTAGCTAAGGTTACAGTTTAACTCAAACTGGTGCAGTATCAAAACATTTCTGCATTTGTAATAATAGGATGGCATAACCATTCTTTTTTTTAGCGTTACATCATTTTTTAGGGACACAAGACCATTTGAATAAATTTCTGTCAAGTGTCTTAAATATGTTTAATTTATTGAGTGGATGTCTGAATTCTGGTATCAGATTCACTTTACAGACATTGCACCCCCCTGGCTTTCTGATATGCATCCCAGCTGTTCCTTAGAACTCCTCTTTGCCATGATGTCTATACAAATCTTGAAAATGGTTATGTGGTGTGTATGCAAAACTAATGTTGTGTCATTTCCTTGTATTGACACAATATCTGTATGAATCTGTTGTCTCTTGTTTTATGCTTAAATTATAAGCTCTCACAGTAGGGATCAACTTTGTGCAGTGGCTAGCACAAAAGGGTGCTTGGTTTATAGCAGGGGTGGGCAAAATACAGCCTGTGGGCCAAATTGGGCCCAAAGCAGATCTTTGTTTAGCCCGCTGCAAGTCCCTTGGTCCCGCCTGACCCAGGCACAGTTGACCTGTGGCACATCCTGCCACCACCTGGGCTGGGCCAGCTTCATAGCTGGCCTGCCTTTCTAGGCAGCCCAGGTGGCGGTGACTCCTTCCGGCTCCTGCCACCATAGGCCTCAGCCCCATAGTACTGGCAGGGACCCAAATGCACAGCCCTGATCCCGCGTGCCCCATGCCTGCTCTGGGTTTGCCCATCCAGGCTCAGCAGTGGTGGCACAGGACAGAAGTGACAAGAAAATAAAATTGGCTACTTACAGATGTAACCTCCTCCCCACCCCCACAACCAAAAAAAAAAAGGCAGGGGAAGAGGGGTTCCAGGAAAGAAAATTATTGAAAAGTGACAGCCACCTTTATGTCATTAATTAGCAACAGTTGTGAATGTTCAAAATCTTTCAGAATACAAATATACCATTAGGTTTTAAGCACTATTTTCACTGATGATGCTTAAAAATGCTGGAATGGCATTGCCTCATCCTCAGCTATAATGTTAAAAACAGGCTGAGGGCTGTCAAAATACGTTTATGCATTTCAAGGGCCTTGCATGCAAAAAATTATAGAAGGAATGATTTCAAATGGATCCCCAAGCCCTTCATACACTAGTCTATTTCCTCTGTATGGAGGATAGAACTGACCAAATAGCCATGATACCAAAAGTTCCCCTAAGCTCCAGCCTGCCACAATCCAATAGATGTAGCAAAATGAGAATTAAAAATTGAAAGGACCTCTGAAGATGTCTGTTGCTCTCCATGCCAACCAGCAGAATCAGAAAGCCCAAAGCTTAGAAAAGCTCAAGAAACCTATAGCTCACAGGTGAAGTTGTATGTTACATTTATACCATACTAAGGGCATTTGAAATGTATCTACACATTAAAACTCGTTAATTTGTGCTAAGCCACTGCTTCCCAAACTTTGCTTCAGCGTGACCCCATTTATGACCCCATTTCCTCAGCATAGCCCCCCACTCTCCGCCCATAGCCCCTTGGCCCCCACAGCAGTGCCTGAGCCCTGGCTGCAACCCGTGGGAGGTGGCGGCCAGTGTAATGCAGAGCCTGGCTTTCCCCCCAACCCCGTGCTGTTCCCTCCTCTGTGAGCAGCACTGCTAGAACAAAGCCCATGGGAGGCAAGGGTGGTGGGGAGGATGCAGGCTGCAGGCTTGGGGCTCCCCACCCAGCTACCCTCCCCCCAGGGGCTTCACGGCCCAGTGGGCAGGACCTGGTGCAGGAGGGAAGGAGCACTGCACCACCATGGCTGCCAATCTGAGGCGCCCTCTGTTCAGCCAGCAGCAGCATGGGCACATCTCCACACTGCTGCCACCCCCCATCTTGGCAGCCATAGTGGTACAGCACTCTCCCACAATGGGTCCCACCCTCTGGGCTGTAGAGGTGGCTCCTGCCTGGAGCTGGTACGACCCGGCTGCAGCCCCACGTGTCACTGTGGGTGGAGAAATCTCAGGGGACACGTTTTTGCAATCCCATCTGCTGATGTTGCAACCGCACTTGGGGTTGTGACCCACAGTTTGGGATCTGCTTAATGCTCTCTGAGTGTCTCAAAGTTGCACCCTTTCAGGCAAGGGTTAACAGGCCACCTAACTTATGTTAGGATAACTGCGGTCTGCTCCACAGACATGAAACAAGCAATCTGCAATCCTCCAGCATCCTAGTGTTGGAGAAGAAAGTTTTTTCCAATGTTTATAGGGTTAATCTATGTTGTAAGGATGGTTTATGGAACTGCCATTCCCTGGGAGCCTCCAGAATGAATGAACTCCTGACCTACTGGCCCAATTTACTAGCTGGACATGCACAAGTGAGGGAATGCCTGTGGACAGGGTATGATTGACAGGGGAATGTATCTTGTGAGAGAATATGATCGGATTTGACATGATTGACAATGAGTGATAGGACCTTTGCCTCGGAGGATTGGCTGTTAAGAAAAGGGCGATTGTGGCATATAAAAATCTGGAACTTTGGTAAGGGAGTGCGAGTGTACGGAAATGCATGGTGTGTAAGTGAGGATTCTGAGAGGTGTGGTGGTGTATGGGAGGGCCTGTCTTTGTGTGGTATTGCTGTGAATATTTGAATGAAAGAGAGGTTGTGTGTGTGGTTTGTGGTTCGTGAATGAGTTTGGTTCCATTCGGGTATTTTGATTCAGTCTTGTGATAGCTTGTGAGCCATAGTGCAAATGGTAGCTTACCCCGTGGAGGGAATGAGATACAGTGCACTAGAGCCCAATCTCACGCATTTGTCTCAGATCATCTGGTTTCAACCTGACGTGGATTGGCTTCCTCTCAACTTCAGTTCAGACTGTTATCAGATTGATCTTGACTTTGCTTTCTGTTTAATACTCCGATATTGGTAAAGTATAAATTGTACCTGTCTGTTCTCTGTATTTACATCTATTTAGCTGTTATTGTCCCTTACCTGTGTTAATATTCCCTACTGTCTTCTCAATAAATCTCTGTTCATATTTTTAACTTTTAAATCTGATTCTTTCGTGTATATCAGTAATTACCTCAACAAAACTCAAGGCTGGCATGTCCACCTCTCAGTATACAGTAAACCTATGCTAAGAGTGAGCCTGACACTAACTTGCCCTTATTGCTCACCACCCCAGTGGGTTATTTTGCCAGATGTATTTGTTCCTCCCCCCTGAACACAGATACAACCCAGGTGTCCAGGCTCATAGCCATGCCCCTGCTCACCAGCCCTCTAGTGACAACTCAGAGCTGTGCAAGCAAGAAATTATACTAACCCTTAGCCTGTGACTGCTCACAGCATTTTCCAACTTTAACACTGCTTAATAGTCCAAAGATTTATTATCATCTAAGTGTAATGTTTACCTTCACCCTATAATCACTACCTTTGTGCAAACAGTAAAGCCATGTTTTTTTGATAAATTCCAGTTGAAACAAGACCCCTGAGCATACTTTTAATAGTGCATTTGGCTATACCAAAATGTATGAAACATCCTTTTTTAAACTACTTAAGTGAAAATTTAAGAAATATGTATGGTTAACTAACACAAAAGGTAAGTGGAAATTCTCACCTTTGGCTCGTCTATGTTAACAGAAACCGAATAGTCAATTTGAGGTGGTAGCTCTTCCTTTGTGTTCTTCAAATAGAGCTGTATGCAGGTAAGAGCATTTTGGTCCCGAAGGTTTATTTCTCCTTTATTAGGAAACATTGAAAAAAGCATTTCCATCTCCAACAGCTGAAGCTCAAGGCATTCTTTTATGGAGACAGCCATTATGTTGCAACTATAAACCTAGACACCTAAAAACAGAAGAGATCAAATTAGCAGAAGAGTTTAATACCCAGCAATATTCCTCTGTCAGTGAAGGAAACATAAAACTGGGAGTTGTGTCTTAAAGTAAAACAAATTACACAACTACCACCACCATTGCCATAAGACCCAAAAAACCCATCACCACAAAACTGTGCGCCCTGCCACTTAATCCAAGAGGTCAAGGCCTCTCTGTCACCCACTGCTCTCACCTACATCAACCAGGTTCTGTGCAAGGTCAGTCTCTGCTCACCAAGTAGCCTCAGCCACCTGGAGCTCGTTGTAGAGTCTCTGCCTAGGCAGGCCCCAGAGCACTCCCTACCACACTATCTCAGTGGCCTGGTGAATACCAAGACTGTCCACTTTTGTAAAGTTCACTGCCGCCAGCTCTACACACTCATGGTCTGCATCCTCCAAACCATCCTTGCATCCCACCCAGACACCAAGTGGTGGAACACCCTTGGCAAGGGTCCCAGGTATATGAACCTGTATTCCTCCCTGATGCCGCAAGCCACCAGTGATCTTGAAGCCACCATCATGGGTGTGTTTCTGACATGAATCTCGGACACCCCTGATACCTGCTCCTTCTGTGAGCAGAGGGATACCCTGGCACATGCCTACCTGGCGTGTGCCGGCTGCTGCCCTTTCACTGTCTCCTCCAGAACCTCTTGCTTGGGTTCTCGCTAAACCACTCCCCATCCATGCACTAACCAAGTCCCAGGACGTCCTGGTCAACCTCTCCCTGGCCCTAGCCAAGCTAGCAGTCTACTTAACCAGCAAAAAGGAAACTGTAACAGAACACCTGGTGAACTGTGGGGCCATTTTCCTGTCCCTCATCTGTTCATGTCTCTGAGGGGAGTATCACTGGGCAGTGTCCACTGCAGGGGCGGGCAATTATTTTGAGCAGAGGGCCGCTTACTGAGTTTTGGCAAGCCATCGAGGGCCGCATGGCAGGCAGCCCAGGGCAGATTAATATTAATTTTCTAAATTTTTTAGGGGCCCTGTGGGCCGGATAGAATGGCCTGGTGGGCCGCATCCAGCCCCTAGGCCGCGTTTTGCCCACCCCTGGTCCACTGGCTCCTTGAGCTCGTTTGAGGGCCAGCGGGCACTGTCCGGTGTGCTTTGCTCAGTGGCCCTACTTGGCATGCTTGTTTTAACCCTCTGACCTGCACTACCATCCCTGTTCTTTTCATTTTGTCCCACAAATTCTGTTGTCCTCTTTTCCTGTGACCTCCCCACCTACAGGAGACCAATGAGTGACTTGGTGGGCTGGGCCCTTGCTCTTTTAAATGGGGCACTTGGTATCAACCTTTGCCCCTCACTCCAGTCCTCATTTCCTTTTTCAGTTATCCCAAGCAGTCAGTGATGTCCTCTTAGTGGCCTCCCTTATTAAAGAGCAGCTTATACTTTTACTTGGCAGGCACTGGCCCATGATCCTTGCTGGCACATCAAAAGGCCTTGCTTGAAATCTCTCACAAAGTGAACACGCTGAAGTTCAGGTTGCTCACCTGCAAGTGCCACGTGATATGGCAATGCAGCAACTGCACCCAGGGTGCCATGATGCGATTATTTGATCCTAATGAAGGCATTTTCATATCCCAGCTCCAATTAGATTGAAAAAAGAACATGAAAGGCCAATTGTGTTTCTGCCCTCGGACTTCGAGTCCGCTGGGGTGCCAGGCGGTCACGGCGGGGGGGCCCCCCCCCGCCCCTGAGACGTGACTCGACCCTTCGAGCCGATGACGTCACTTCGCCACACGTTCAAACCGCGTCACGGTAACGGCCGCGAAGGCAGTTCCTCACGGCTCGCCCCGCCTTCACGCGCCCGCAACGTGGCCCCACGCTCCCGCGACGGGGCGGGGCCGCTGGGTGTGAGGCTGCGCATGCGCCGCCCGGGCGGGCCACGCCATTGGCTGGGCTGTTCACCGCAGCGGCCCCGAGCGCGGGGGCGAGAGAGCGCGAATTGGCCTGACCTGGCGGCCTCAACACCGCGCGCGTACGCAGACGGTGCTTGTCCGTGGTGTGTCCCCTCGGCGGGGGACGCGCTGGGCACCGCTTGGCTCGCGCAGCTGCCCCCCCCACCCCGCAACGCCCCAGCGGCTGACTCACCGTCTCACCGCGCGCCTGGGGGTAGGGCTTGGACCCCCCGCTACGTCACAAGCTCCACAGAACACCCCTTCTGCGCCTCGCCAGGGGCGGGGCTTGCTAACAGGCCCCGCCCTCCGCGTTGCACGTTCCTCGGAGACGTAGAGTCTGAGATGTGCAGCCGGGTGAATTGACTGTCTCTTTGCAGCCATAGGAGCTGCATGAGCGGCACCAGAATTCGGCTGCACACGTGGGTTAACGCTGTGTCATGGTTTCAGAAAAGGTCAAGCTCAAAAAAAGTGTATAAAAGAGAGATTTTTTATTTCCAAAGAAAGTGGCATGTTCCAGCTAAATTAGAAGAGCGGGATTGTTCCAGGGAGGTCATGGGAGAGAGCCGAAATCACACTGATCACCAACACAGGCAAGATCTGGTCCTTCTTCCAGAAGCTGTATGCAAATCGAGGGTTTCCAGGAGGCTTCTCCAGGAGAATCCACTAATCAAGATCAGGTGTTATCAGGGTTCAAATTACACTGACTCTTGGGGTCTGCAAAAAAAATTGGGCTGTCCATCATGTTGCCCTAATAAAATTGGAGCCCCCCCAGTGTTAGGGCATAGCTTGTCATATTTTATGCTTTAAAGTTGCACCTGTTTATAGAGTGGTGAATTACAGTATTGTTTAAAGTTGTTTTTTTTACATTTAGGCTTATTTAATCATTGCTTAAGTTCTTTATAGCCTCTTTGTTATCTGAACTTTTCTGCAATATCAGCTGGTCTTGCCTCTTGCAAGGAGCTTATGGCCTTGAGTTTGCTCGCATGATGTTTCTTACCTTTTCTATCGCTATGAGAAGCTTTTCTAACACAACATAGTGATAGTTTTGTTACCAGCTCAAATTAACTGAATTTAGCACTAACTGGATGAATCAGAGGGATGAAATGATTGGATATGTTAATAAAAGGTGATAAGGAAGACCAATGGACAATGCCCAAAGTAAGACACAGGAAAAAGCCCAAATTAAGAGGCATGCTCATGATGGGTCTGTTGAACAAAGGAATATGCTGACAGGATAAAATATGAACAATATGTTGACTGCAAAGAGACCTAGCTGAAAGGCAGGCACCATCAAAGGAGTGAAGTTAAGGAAAAGCATAAAAGGTGCAGCAAGAAAGTTAGGTCTGTGTCGTTGTTGTCATCATTGTCACCATAAATCCAGCCTTCAACACCTGTCTGGACCATCCCAACCAACGACATACACTTTGCTTTAGGAACCGAGTGGCTGTCTTCTCTGCTGAGCAAAGTAACATCTGGGGTTGCGTGAGATTTTTCTACTAACTTTTTTCTCTCTGAATATAGAAACTGCTAAGAAACTCATACTAATAAAGTTAGACTTTGATTTTAGGACACTGAGTTGTCTGTGTTCGTATTTCATGTTCCATTTAAGGGTTAATTGTACTTTAATGATCCCTAAGCACTATCTGCTGGACAGTGGTGCTAATACCAGGTTATGATTTTCAAATCTTATGGGGGGG
>NW_005842640.1:781938-783912 GCF_000455745.1 Alligator sinensis
GGAAGGGAGGCTCTCGTCTCTTATGGGGGGGTTCAGCCATAATTTGAACCCTGGGTGTTGTTTGAGGTGCCCTGAAATAGATTCATATTTAGTTAAACCCTGGTTCCTTAGTTAAGTACCCTGTATGTAACAGATCATCGTGTGGTACCACCTGATTTTTTGAACGCTACTGCTAATGTAAGTGATCGGCTGAAAACTAAAGCATAATACAAAAATTCTGTCACTGAAATGGACCTTCCTTGGAAAATTCAAAGTTTTGAATGACCCATGTTTAAACCTTGGGTTTTTTGTTAAACTTAGCAGGAAAAATACATATTTACAATCCACTGAACTGCAACGCCCAAAAGAGATTTTTTTTTTTAACTGACCCAAGTTTGGGCAAAACCAAGGAAATGATTGCAAGGGGAGGTTCAGTAAGCATGATGAGTTTAAGAAGAACTCTGTCTACTAGAGGCTGTTGTCAGAACGTTAAATAAACTAGCATTTTGTGTGCTTAGCGCTCTGCGAATATGCAAAGTACTGGTGCTCAAGCTGTGGCCCATGGGCTGGATGCAGCCCAGTCAGCATAGTGCTGCAGCCCGTATGACATCCTGTTAAATGGATATATAGGAAGTAAGCATGGGTTCGGCCCATGTAACATTGAGAGTTGCAAGTGAGGCCCACTATGGCAAATAGGTTGAGAACCACAAGCCTAAACACTACAACTTCAGAGTTGCTGAATCAGCCAAGATATTCACTAGATGGCACTGTTAGACAGCAAGTGTTTGCACTGTAACAGCAATGGCACTTGGAGTCTTTATCTGAATGCAAAGAAATTGCTACCATTGGAACAGGAACCAGGGATCCTGCACCTCTTGTCTGCAAACCAAGACTGAGCAAGTCTCCTGACGGATGCTTCAGATGACGCAGCAGCTGAGCCCCACATAAGACCGACAGGGTCTTATGTGACCCCATAAGACCCCACATAACGTACATCTGGTCTACACAGAGAGATCAGCAGAGGCTCCCTATGCCTGAAGAAGGGTGACTGCACCTGAAAGCTTGCCAAGATCTTTTTTCCAACTACTCAATTGGTCTAATAAAATATATCACATCTACTCAAAGAACGTTGCCCTGCCTATGTCCTTAGACCAGCGCGGCTACAACCCTGTTGTACAACCTTGCTACAACCTGCTACAGCCCTGTAACAGCAATAGCTCTTCAAGGCTTTATTTGGCTTTTGGAAACAGTAGGCTTATATATAAATGAATAACAACACTCACACTTTTGCAAACACAGCCACGACTAACAGGCTCAGGATTCAAGACAGTGAAGCCTATGTGAGCACAACTCGGGAGCGCCCACAATAGATCTGGGGCTTGTGCTCTGCTTGGTGACTAGATTTCTTTCCATGTCTGAATCATGATAGGCTGGCCACGCTGAACCACACCCAGCACAGGCAGCAGTGGCGGAGAGGGGGCTGGGATCAGCTCCGAGCTGCCAGCTAAGCTAGTTTTTCCACTGTCCTCAGAGAAGATAGAGCCAAGGCTGTTCAACACACTTGCCAATGCCAGGTGTGCAGAACACCCCAGGAGCTCAGGGAAGTGTCCTCAGACTGTTTTTGGCTTTCCAAATCAAGCGGCTGAGAGGCCTCCCCAGCGGCAAAGGGCAACTCTTGGGCCAGCCCTTCCACGACAACTCCCCTCTGGGGTGCCGGGAGCGACGCCAATCGTTCCTCCCGCCCCTGTCCGTGCTCCCGGCCCCACCTCCCGCTCAGCCCGGCCTGGAGGGAGCCACAGGCAAGTGACGTCACAGAAGAGCAGAAACCCTGACAGTCTGTGGTGGGGGGAAGACACGCTGTGATTGGCTGAGGCGGGAAGAGGCGGACCCCGGAAGGAAGGTGTTGGTTCAGGCAGCGGCGGTGGTGGCCACGTCGGCTGGTGCTGGAGGGCGCGGGCAGGTGCGCAGGGGCAGGCCCGGGGGCGCTGGCGCCTG
>NW_005842640.1:783924-817452 GCF_000455745.1 Alligator sinensis
CGGGGGGTTCCCCCCGCTGTAGCATGAGTCTCAGATTCAAGGGGTAAGAGCTCTGCCCCCCCCCTCCCCCCTGGGTATTCCCTCGGGCTACCACAGCTCATCTCTATCAGAGCTCTGTCTGACCTCTTCAGAAAGCTGCACAGTTCAGCAAAGAGAGAGGAAAGACACCCGGATGCCTTGCACCCACTTGTCCGAACCCAAATTAAATGCCCCACAACAGGGGAAATGCTCAAGGCTTTGAGCTGCTATTGAAAAATCCTTCCTCAAGGAAGCAAATTTGGCTACAAAGTGCAGCTTTCCCATACAAATGCTGCACGTTCAGTTTCATGTGTTTCTGTCTCTGTTATCTCTAGGAATTCATAGAATCATAGAAAATGAGGGCTGGAAGGGACCTCAGGAAGTCATCTAGTCCAACCCCCTGCCCAAAGCAGGACCAGCCCCAACTAGATCATTCCAACAAAAGCTTTGTCTAGCCAGGTTTTGAAAACCTGCAGGGATGGAGATTCCACCACCACCTTTATGGTAACCTGTTCCAGTGCTTCACTAGCCTCCTTGTGCAAAAGTTTTTGTAATATCCAACTTAAACCTCCCTTGCTGCAACTTGAGACCGTGCTCCTTGTTCTGTCATCTGCCACCGCTGAGAACAGCCTAGCTCCATCCTCTTTGGAACCACCCTTCAGGTAGTTAAAGTCTGCTATAAAATCCCCCCTCAGTCTTCTTTTCTGCAGACTGAATAAACCCAGTTCCCTCAACCGCTTCTCATAAATCATGTCTCCCACCCCCCAAGCCATTTTCATTGCTCACTTTGGACCAGTCAGCTCAAGGTAATGGTGGGCCTAGGAGTCACCTGTAATATGCAAAATTTGTGCTGGTGCTTTAGCTGCTGCTCCTCGGGTCTGGCCTGTTTCCTTTTTGTAGAAATGGATTTTGAGGCCGTTGGAAAGTGCTCTGCATTACACCAGAAACCTGTTGGACTCTCCCTTCAGTATGGAACTGCTGGCTTTCGTACCAAGGCGGAACAGCTCGATCATGTCATGTATCGCATGGGCTTGCTGGCAGTGCTGAGATCCAAGCAGACCAAATCTACTATTGGAGTCATGGTGACAGCATCTCACAACCCTGAAGTAAGCATAAATGTTTCTGAGGATAAGCGTGATTTAAAAAGGAGAGTCAGCCAAATGAGAATCAAACTCCTGCATCTGATTGGGATAGGTAGCAGTTCCACTCAGATTCTGCAAACAAAATGCTTAATTTAAACATGATTAGTCCCACTGAAGGAAGTGGGGCTACTTGTATACTTCACATTACTTCCCCACACAAACTCTTGTGCTGCTTGTGTACATAGTGGATTTTTTCCCCTTTCGATTTGGAAGGAGAACTGGTACAACAGAGCAGGGCCTTATGAAGACTGGGAACATCCTGGAGGAACAGCAAACCCTGTCAATATTTGCTTTAAAAAAAATTATAAGCATGGTATTGGAGCCCTTGCAGCTCAGCTGGGTTAAGGAGTCACCAAGTGTATCACTTTGATAGCAATTGAACATTTTATAAAGCTGCCCGAAAAAATGGATGATTAATATTCTGATTATATTACTTATTTGGTGATGATTAATATTCTGATTATATTATTTGTGCTTGATGTAGCTTTATTTGGAAACTAAATTAAACCTGTATGAATGATAAATGAAAGATGTAAATAAAGCCATGTAACTGTGTTAGTCATCAGTCATCAGTGATCTTTAAAGACATTTTATTTCACTTTTCTTCTTCAACATTGTGCATTTATTTTCTTCTAAGGAAGACAATGGTGTCAAGTTGGTGGATCCTCTTGGAGAAATGTTGAACCCTTCCTGGGAGGAGTATGCTACGCACCTGGCAAATGCAGAAGAGCATGAAGTACAGAGTGTGCTGGCTGAGATTTGCCAAAAAGAAGCAGTAAACCTGCACCAACAGGCCTCGGTGTTTGTTGGGAGAGACACCAGGTAATTGTAAAATGCCGTAGCCATACACTGCTTTTATTGAACTTCTAAAATTCCATTCCTGGGCACTTATTTTTGCTGGAACTTCTATGCTCAGAGCTCAAGATTCTTTAAACACTTTTTATGAATTTTTCATTTCAAGGTTGCTAAAACATACTGAAAAAATTGTCCCTTCATACTCACAAATGTGCTTTTTAGACCTAACCTAGTGCCCATTGAAGACAACTGAAGGACTTCTTTTGACATCAGTAAGCATTACTGAGTCCATTGGTATTCATAACGCTATGCTGGCTGCACAATATCTAAGTCACTCCTTTCATGTCATAGGGAGGGATGACCCTTCAGTGAGATTTGTTAAGAGGGTGAAATCCTCTACCTGTAGAAATTCTTATAGAAGCAGAGCCTTTGTTGGTATTTATGCATAGTATTTTATAACATGATTAGTATGCACAGTAGTTTATAACGTGATGCTGACTGTCATTTACTGTTTTTCAGGCCCAGCAGTGAGAAACTTTCACAATCAGTGATAGATGGCATCTCTGCTCTACAAGGCCAATATCATGGTATGTTAGTCTATGAATGTATGTTTTATATTTGAAACTCTTATGTGAGTGTGAGACTCTAGTATAGACCCATTGTTGTAGCCCAGATACCATTTCTATTTCTGCTTATAGTGGTTTTTGTTTGGAACAAGTGTGTCACTTTAATGTAAGTGGATTCTTCTCTACATAAAGAAAGTTTTAGATGGGTTTCTTACAGGGTATTTTTCTGTAATATATAGTAGTAAATACTGTTTGTCTCTTAAGAGGAATGGATTTTCTACTTTATTGCTTGAATATTGTGACTTATTCTCTGTCAGATTATGGCCTGCTAACAACACCACAGCTGCATTATATGGTTTGCTGTCAAAACACTCAAGGGCGCTATGGAAAGGCAACCCTGGAAGGTTATTATAACAAACTGTCCAAAGCTTTTGTAGAGCTGACCAAACAGGTAAAGGCACTTAGATTTCTCCCAAAGTGATTCTTACTTGCATTAATTTAAATGTACAACCTGGATATCTTTTGTTTACTGGTCCAAAAATGGAGCACTTAGAACAAACTTGCTTGTCTTTTTGCAGGGAGTATGCAGGAAGTTCAGTTTATTATCCAGAATATTATAATTTGTGTTACTTCCATCTTCATTTCCTCTTATATCTGAAGGCTTCCAACTCTGGAGATGGTCAAAGGTGTCTGAAGGTAGACTGTGCAAATGGCATAGGAGCCCTGAAACTAAAAGAAATGGAACATAACCTCCCACAGCAACTGTCAATTCACATATACAATGATGGAAGCAAAGAGAAACTCAATCATCTGTGTGGTGCAGACTTTGTGAAAGTTCATCAGAAACCTCCCCTGGGTATGTAGTCAGCCATAAGTGTCTGTATTCTAGAGGGTGAAGCAGCTTCCTCAGCCATATCTTTGACAACCTAGGACTTGATGTGAAAACACAGTAGTGTATGACTTTCCTAGAAATAGGTGAGATTGCTTTGTGAGCTCTTTATTACATTGCTACTTTAACAATTTACAGCATGAACAAAGTACATTTGTCTCACAACCTGGTTTGAGCCCTAGAATAGTTATTGCCTGAAGCCCCAAACAAAGCAAATTATTTTCATTATTTTTAGTTGTCTGGATGCATGTTGAGAACACCAGAACTGGGATAGTTGGTAAAGTCTTTCTGTGGGCTTTTAAAGGATGATCGGGATAAGGCCATCTAGTCAGTAGTGTGGGGAATGTTAGAGAAAACACTGTATCTAAGGGCTTACATAACAGCACTGTTGGTGGAATTAAGGGTCAAAGGTTTCACATGTTTGATACATTAGGCGAGAGAGATCTGTGTGTAAAGGAAAGGACATGGGGCATGCTTGGGCGGGGCAAGGCAGAAGCAGGGAGAAATAAGAACAGGGCTCATGCAGGCCTCAAGGAGAAAAGAAGGAAGACATTAGAAAGTAAAGATCCATTCACCCTCTAGACAGTGATGCATCAAGGCCATGTTGGTCTTGGCAAGGCCAAGGCTTCTGCTGTGTGTGTGTGTGTGTGTGTGTGTGTGTGTGTGTGTGTGTGTGTGTAATAATATAAGCTCTGTGAGCAAATGCTGGTGAGTTAAACTGTTTAGGTAGAGGGGGGTTGTATTTGGAAGTGAAACACATGAAGGTCCATGGATACAAATGCAGTACTGTGTGTTTGTTCCACTCAGGTTTTAAAATCAGACGTGATGAGAGAGAGGTTGTTTCTAGTGCAGCATGGCTCTGGCTGAAGTCACTTAGCTGCTTCCTAGTTTTTTCTGCTTTTGAACTTCCACCCATAGGCAGGGCTTATTTTTCTCATTTTTGCAGACTAGCTCACTTCTGTGAATCGCTGAGGGAGAATTAGATGTCTCTGACTTGTTTCAATAGGTCATGCAGCTTTGCAAGTACACTCTGGTGACTAAGCATGTTTTGAGGAAGCAGGCATTTAATAAGACAGGGTTTTATTTTTGATGCTATAATTGATGTGCATTACCAACATGATATACTGTGACCTGTCCATTAGGAGTAGCTCTCAAATCACACACCATATATTGTTAGTAAGTTAGCAACTTTAAGGAGACATAGCACTGTAAATCTTTATAAGGCCAAAGTTTTAATTTGTTGTTCAGTTTGAAATTAACACACGCTTTTCTTCACAATTGCCATCAAAGTAGCTTCCTGTACTGGAAGACTTCAGAATGGGATTCTGTAGAATAAGCAACTTCCTGCTTTGGTAATATGTCTCTGAGACTAGTTACTTTTTCATGGTGTAATGCAGTGGTTCTCAACTTTTTTAGACTTGGGGCACCCCTCAAAAATGCCAACTCTTAGTTTTCATTCTTTTTTTGACTACAGAAGAACAACAGAGCAATTTTTGCTGCTGCAAAGAACTCAGAAAGACCTCAACAGAGCAAACTGCTTTTGACATTGTGGATTTCTATTTCAAATCTCTGGATTTAGCTAGTGAATCATGTTTGCACACCTAATGGTGCTAATATTGTATAGCACCCTGCAGCACTTGTGAAAGGATCTCAAGGCACCCCAGAATGCCATAGCATGCAGGCTGAGAATCACTGTTTTAATATGTCTTTATAGAACTAATCTCCTCAATACTTTAAGTACACATAAGTTAGGATTAATTAAGGCTTTGCATCCCATTCCACATCTAATACATACATTTGTAACCATGTTTGCATTAGGACTAGAAATGAAACCTAATGAAAGATGCTGCTCATTTGATGGAGATGCAGACAGAATTGTCTATTACTATACTGATGCTGCTGGTCATTTTCATCTTATTGATGGAGATAAAATAGCAACATTAATCAGCATTTTCCTTAAAGAAAGTCTTGTCAAGGTAACTTTCACCTGTAAAGAAAATTAGGTTGTTTTGATTTGCCAGATCATCAAATCTATATCTCTCCCAGTGAGGGGGTGGGGGTGTGTGTGCGCGCACGTGCGTGCGTGTGTGCACGTGTTTGTACATGCATGTGCGCAGCAAGTATTTACTAAATCTAGTAAATACTTGGTTTAGTACATGCAAGTATTTACTAAATCTGCATAAAGATGAAAGCAAGTTTAAACAAAGATGACCTCTGCATCAGTTGATGTAGCAAAAGGAAGCAACTTAATTTTTACAAGACAAAGGGGCTGGCTTTAAATTGGAAACTAGAAAACATAGCACTGATATCTTGACCTGGAAGCATTTGCTAGGAATTGAAAAAGTGAATGCCTCAGTTGGTAATCAGTGGAGCTTCCAACCCCCATAGCTTTGGTTTGACTAAAGTTAAATTTTAGGGCCCAATCCTTCATTTCTCTTTCCGATGAACTCTGCTTGTCTACCCCGCAACTCCCTCTGCAGAAACTCAGACCATTTAATGTGTCTGAACCTGTGTTCACAAAGCTTTCTAGTATTCCCATTGAACATTGTGCTGTGGGTCTGTCAGTGTAACTATTTCAAAGCCTATCTGCCTGAGGTAGAAAGAGCAGCTTTTTTGGAATCCCAACCCTGCCTTTTGTCTCTCTGAGACTGCCCTGCTGTGATGGAAACCAGTTAGTTTCTGTTTCTTCAAGCTGAGCTGAGCTGAGCTGAGATGTCAACTCATTTTTCCCAGTACCACAGAAATATTATCTAGTGACAAGTGCTTGCAATTACAGCTCGCCCCTACCAGATTCATAAAGGTGAAGAAAACTATTCAAAAGCCCTACATCTTCTGAGCCAGTATCATCTGATTTCCAAATGTGGAAATGCTCTGGAAAGGGAGAGAATAATATATGTAGAAAAACTTCCAGAAAAGCAAGTGTTTCTTTCTTCTTCCCAACTTAAAGCTTGCTTTAGCTTTCTCATCTGTTCTGTGATTTTGTGAGAACTTACTTGTCTGGCCATAAGAATTTTATTTTTGGTTTGCCCAGGTAGGACAAAAATTAATGATGGGAGTGGTGCAAACAGCGTATGCTAATGGGAATTCTACACGTTATCTTGAAGAAACTATGAAGGTACCTAGTCATCTTTTCTCACTGTATCCTCCATAATTGCTCTGTACTTTTACATGGTGGACATCAGGTAAATGTGTAAATATCACTAACTCTTAAAGTTGTAGTAATAAATGAAATACAAGAAAATGTCAGGTCAAGCCAATATTTTTTGGCTTTTTTTTTAAAGGAAGAATTGCAAGTGAGAACAGAAATCCTGTAACAGTTCTGACCATATTTAGGGTATGAACACTGTATATTGTTTTAAAGTTGGTGGGATATACTGAGCTTCAGCTGAATCCACTCTTCTGCATATCTGTTCCCTTCCTGTGGTAAGAGGAAATTAAGCCAGAGAAGATGACCTCCATTGTTAAGATACCATGGTTTAGCTTCATTTGTTGAGGAATAGGAGTGAATGCAAGAAGCAGTTACAACAGATTGCTCGATACATGCTTGCAAGCAGTACATACCTTTACTTCTTAAAATGAAAACAGTGTCATTGTACATCTATCTAGGTTGGTTGGGAGCCTAGAGTTCTGCAGTATTGAAAGAGCTCAATATACTGCAGCAGCAAAGGGGAATAGCAAAGGCCTAATTACCTTGGAGACAGTTTTGTTTGTGCCTGAAAAGGAATATTTATGGTTCTGATTTTAACTTAGTCACTTGTTGGGCAAGCTCTCCAGATAACCCAGTCTTTTGTTTCCTTCCTGAACAGAACTTTTTGGCAGAACTTTGGGCTACCACTCTGTAACATCCTGTTCAATAGTGAATCTTAATCTTTTTCTGAACAGCAAAGTTCTGGTGTATTCAGTGGATCAGGCACAGATCTGGGAGGTGGGATATTGCTCATAGCCAGAAAAGGGAAACAAGTCAGATTAGGGTCACCTGAAAATCCAGGAACACATCTATTTCTGTAATGTGCCATCACCTAATTTTAAGACTAAATCATAAAAAAACCAGCATGAAGGAATACTGTTTTTATGAACAATTTTTTCAGGTCCTCAAGCAGGGGGCAATAGGATCACACTTTAATTAAGGACAAATGAATAAAATACTCTGTGTATGCTTTCTGCTCTGTGCTTGCAGGTACCTGTTCATTGTGTCAAAACAGGAGTTAAGCACTTGCATCACAAGGCCCAGGAGTTTGACATTGGTGTTTACTTTGAAGCAAATGGGCATGGCACAGTGAGTACTCCAACATGGATCATCATAAGATGTTAGCCTGTATGAAAACATAACTACCAACTTAGCTTGAGAGGAGGTAGCTTCCTTCCGTGCCCTTTTTCTCATTGCCACTAACTGTTGAACATTATAAATATGAGAGGTCATGGAATTGAAACTCATAAACATTTACTTGGTTTAGACAACATAACACAAGATCCTTTTTCTCCCTCTACTGTTGCAATACCCTGTTGTTCTTGAGATGTCCTATCAATCCTTTACATATCTTATCACCATATCTCTTATTCTAGGTCTTATTTAGCAAAGCTGCTGAAGAGAAAATAAGACATTTGGCAAAAGAGGGAAAAGATAATCAAAAAAGGGAAGCTGCAAAGATGTTTGAAAACACCATTGACTTGATTAATCAGGTAAAACTTGGAGATGTAGATTGTGAAGGGAATAACAGCAGTCTTGTGTCGAGTACTTGCTAAGTTGTAGGTTGGAGTTTATAGATCATCTTGAACAAGAAGGCAGCCCACGGCGGCAAAATTGGAAAATGGATGGCCTATTTTAAACCTTTTGCTGAGCAGGCAGCAATGGTGACACAGCATTATCCTTTACATGCCATTTTCCCAAGTTTGCACCAGGAAGGAGGCATATTTGTAATTGTTCCATTTTGAATTATGTCAGATGTACAAAGGCAACATGTTTTTATTTTGTCATGTCCTTCCTAGTTTGAAACTAGGAAAAAGGAAGAGGTTTGGATGGCTTGGGAGACAGGTAATGGGATGTGGAATCTTGTGTTTCATTCACCTTTTTGTTACTAGCTTGCTCAGATTTGGCCAAAAGTAATTTTCATTTGATGGCTATTCACTAGCTTTGGTGAGGGGAGGAAATGGAATGCACTAGTCCTTGTAGCTAGATCATCATGGGAATCCTTGTTGGCAGTCTTAGCCCAGAGGGTAAGGTCTGAATGGGATGGAGCATGAGTATCTTGCTCAACTGGAGGTAATGCTTCCTCTTTAGAGATCCAAGTCCCAATTATCCTTTCATTGGAACCCTGATGCCATAGCCAGGGTGGGGAGGGAACTGAAACCTGCTTTTGTTCAGTCTGGCCTCTTGTGGTGACAGCTATTGGGGTTCTACTGCAAGGAGGCTGCTAACATTCTGGCAAAGCATACTGGGTACTCCTCTGGCTGTTGCTTATGGTAAAAAGTAGTAATAGAGCACATTTGTGACAGTGAATCAGTAAGCCTACATTTTAATTACTCTCTAGGTTTTGGGGTTGTATGTTTATTTTTCATTCTTTAAGGTTGATGTTCAGCTGTTCAACAAAATACCCTGGATTTTTCTCACTGTCACTGAGGTCTCCTTTGTTTTCTTCACATGCCTAGACAGTTGGTGATGCTATATCAGACATGTTAGTGATTGAAGCAATCTTGGCTCTGAAAGGTCTTACAGTGCAAGAGTGGGATGCTATCTACACAGACCTTCCAAACCGGCAGCTCAAAGTTAAGGTTAGTGATACTTTAGCATTGCTGGCTGAAGAGGCTTCATCCTCTACATGGAAGTAGGGTGACCATAATAATTTGAGGGAAATCTGGGATGGGAGATACCAGAGGGCAGCCTGCCCAACCCTTCTAGCAGCTGCTTCCAGGAGTGGGGCAGCTCCTCCTCTTCCTCCCCTCCCCCCACACCAGTTCTACTGCACAGGCAACTCAGCTTGCAGCCCAGCAGTCTGAACCAGGGAGCAGAGCAGCCCATTGACTGGGCTCCATGGAGAAAGTTGAACCAAAAGTCCCGGATTGGCACAAACCTGCCTGCACAAGTCTGGCTCCTGAGTCAGGAGCCAGGCATATGTGGGTTGGGGTCATGCCAATCTCAGACTTTTACTTCAGTTTTCTCCAATGGCTGGGATGTTGATACAGCCTCTGAAATTCAAGGACATATGGTCACCCTACGGAGAAGTCTTTCTGCCTGGAAATGAGACTTGTATGACAATACAATATAAATACTGTTAGTTGGCTAGGATGTATAGAGGACAGGTTTGGAAGTGGAGGATGGACCTCCACTTCCTGAAACTTGGATAACTGATGTACTAATGTCACAAATTAGAATTTCATATCAAGGCTCACATTGGTATGTTGTCCCCTTACCACAGGTTGCAGACAGACGAGTTATTGACACAGCAGATGCTGAAAGACGTGCAATCTCACCTCCAGGACTACAAGAAAAAATTGATGACCTTGTAAAGAAGTATAGATTATCACGATCTTTTGTCCGCCCATCTGGAACTGAAGATGTGGTTAGAGTGTATGCTGAAGCAGACACACAGGTCAGAGCAGAAACCATTTCTACATGCAGCAAACCTTTTGTTCAAGCACTGCAGTTCTCTGAGAACTCTTGTCAGGCCCAGTGTGATGGGAGAAGTGTATTTATATTGGTGACAGAGAGTTAGGAATATGTGATGAGAAGGAGTGTAGGTGAGTTGGAACCTTTTTCCTTTTAAGTATTTCCATAGTGGTTTTAACACTAGTTCATCAAGTGCTGGCTTGGTGTTGACCACTTGCTTTACAGTAGGTTAAAAGTACTTGGAAAGTTACTTCATGTAATGTTAGTAAGAAAATCATCTCTACACCTATCGCTTTGACAAGGCCACTATGGTTTTATTTAGGATCAAGCCATCAATGACTGAATGTTCTCATCTGACTGCGTGGGGGCATATTTGAAATAAACCTTGGTCTTGTCCTCCATGACAACATAAATCAACCCTGCTAAATCCATACAACTGACTTGCTGTAATAGGTAGTAAGGGTACAGGTGGGTCTTGAAACTAGACTTACATGTGACTTTTTTCAGACCAAATGATGCCAATTTTCTTTGGCAATTCCAAATTACTATCTTTTCTATGGGTAAATGTGGCTAAAAAATAGAAAGGCTGAAATGTGGTGCCTTTAGTACTTCATTCATGTAAAAAAGAATGGACTCCAAACTATCAGTATTAGACAGAGTCTAGATTAAATGAGCAATATTTACAGCACAGTGTAAAATACTCTTTTTAATTGTCCATAGGAGAATGCAGATGCTCTTGCACATGAAGTGAGCCTGGCTGTTTACCAACTGGCTGGGGGGGGAGGAGGACCACCCCAGCCTGTATCCTGAAGGAGGCAGCTGAAGTAGTACTACATCACTTGACAGCATAGATTTTTCTTTTTGCTTTCTCCCCGCACCCCCATAAAGCGATTTCAATTGTAAAATAATGAAGACTGATTGGAATATTCTTCAACATGATGTCCTACCTCTTTGGAATTCTCTCTAATGGGATTCTCCTGCTGCCAAGCAAATTTGTTTTTCTTAGCCTTATTTTAACTTTTTACTTCTATTCAAGTACAACAGAACTGGAAGCAAGTAGCCAATGTTCTCTTTCTAGTTACTTTATCTAACTTGGAGCTGATTTCCTGCACACTGGTTCTGTGTGAAAGAAGTTTTTTTCTAGAGGAAGAGAGTATTAGTGTCAGAATATTAAAATGAGATTTTTCTGTTCTGTGGAAGTCTGGTTGCTTCTTCTACCTCCTGAAGCATGTTAAGAATATTGCTTGCTTGCAGCAATACACAGCACTGGCCATTCAACTGTTACTGCTCCAGGGCAAACCTCCCTCTGCTCTTCTAAGCAAGCAGGACCAAATTCTCAGTTAACTACTTAATCTCACATCTTAGCCAACTGTCCTGAGATATAAACCTTCATAAGTAAAAGCTTGATCCAAGACAAAAATTCATGTCTCATGCAACTGAGAATCACTGAATGTATTTTCCATGTTAAAAACACATTGACATGACACTCAGCTCTATGCTTAGGTTTCAACTGTTAACAAAGCTCTTTCATTAATATGAGAGACTAATGCTTTCATGGTAGAGTGATGAATGCATTATGGAAACACTTCCATTACATTTATTTTAAACTGGTTAACGTTTTTATCTTACTGTGTAAAATTGTGGATCCTGTTATTCAGAATCTAGGCCAGCAGTTCTAAACTTTTCTGTACCTGAGGCACCCATTACTGGACTCAAGGCACCTTCTATCACTTTTGTGAATTGAGTGGTATTCAATTTAAAAAACTAATTTACTTATTGCAGAACTTACCTTCCAACATGGGCTGAGCAGTACGGGGTTGGGATTCCTCCAGGTAGGGACAAGCCTGAGCCTGCCTTACCTGCTCACACTTCATGGCACCCTTCAAGGGACCTCGTGGCCCTGGCCACCTATATGTGACTTTGCTCATTTCTATTCCCAAAGCTATAATATTGCTATACAACACTGGAAAAATTTCTTCATGCTAAGTTAGTTATGTAAAGTCTTCTTCCATGCTACTAAAACAAGCAGTCCTCCAAAGGCAGCAGATTATGACCATTCAGTATAAATACAGCAGCCTCCACAATTTAAGCCCTAGTTCAATAATGTATTTAAGCATTTTGCTCAATTAAGCCTATACATTTTACTGCATTTTTAAAATAAATTGACTGCATTATTTCATATTTTTTGTGCAATGGGAAAACAAACCATTTGGTACCATATACTTCAGTAAGAGAAATTGTTTAGTTCTTCTTGCAAACTGCTTTAGAAAGAGAGGCAAATATGCTTCGTTTACAGATGGGGACAGACAAGTTAAATAATGTGCTTTATACTGGGGAACAGAATGCTGCCCTCGTAATACCAAGTATTATTCAGTGGCCTATGGTGTCTCACCACTATTCTCTAATTCCAGTATTTTTATGGTCTACAACAGGATGGTTTGAGAAGGCTCTTAGTATGTAAGTTTGCGCAGTGGCAGTATCATAGCCAATGAGGTTAATCTGAGGTGCGATTTTTGCTAATTATTGCTAGTATGTAAGTCTGCACAGAAGTCTCAGAATAAATGGCTGGATGCATAATACAGAGCCATTTTTTTCCAGGAGACAATATGTATAACCCAGAGAAAATTTCTCCAAGCTCATTGAAAATATTTACTTATCACTACACAAAGCTTAAAAGTAAATAGTCTGCAGTTCTCAAAAAAGCACAAAGTCTGAAGCTTACATACTGTGTTCAATAGTTGAATAAAGTGACATAAAGGATAAAAATGAATTTAGTATCTTACAAAGAGGTGACTCTGGATTTGTACACATATATAAATCATAATGGGATCAGCAAAGGACAGAAATGTTCCAGAGTACTTGTACTCTTATGGTGCCCTGGAAAAAGGTAGCAGGAGGGAAAGTAATAGACTATTTGTATTTAGCAAGTCAGTCTTGTGATGCAAACATACCCAATGACATGAATATAACTTGTACTGGAAGATGTTTACTCCTCATTCTATCAGGGGTATTTCCTTACTGTAACATCCAGTTAAGGGTTTGCTTCATCTATCTGTTACCTTTGCTGATTATACCGGTGTAAACTCTTTCTTCATCTCCACCCTGTCTCTAAGGTGTTTTCTCAGCCTGTCCAAACTTCCTGTTAGCTGTAATATTTAATGGCATGATATTAAGATTTAGGTCCCTTGTTTTGATTTGTAACTGTCCCATCTCTTTGCTGGATTTGGTCTATTTTTTGAGGATTTCAGTTGAACAAAGTCTTGCTCTCACCTAAGGGATTATTTTGCCAGGATTCTGCCACTAACCAAATCTTCTATTTTAACTGGACCTTGTGTTATTGTAAGTTGTTATGCAGGCCAGTGGTAGGGTGTAAATTTTTAGGAACCTGGTAGCTTTTAGGTGTGGCATTTGTCATCAGGTGGTGGGGGGGTGGTGGTGATCCTTCAGGATACTTGCAAGACGTAGTATACTAATTTCTATAAATCTGTGCATCCACATTGCAAGTGACAGCTTATAGGATGGCTTGATGCAAAGATGAGGTGTTAAGACAGCTTTAAGTTTTAGATCCCAATTTCACTCTTACCCACCATAATATCATTTCACTCCTTAAACCTGGAAATTGATGACATCACTGATGTTGAACTGATACAGAGGAAGTAAATTAATTCCTTGCTCCATTTGTTGTCCTCCTTTGTGAGATTCTCACATTTATGCCTCAGTATGATGAGGTGGTGAGAATTCAGTCTCTACACCATCTGCTTTTAAATTTCCAGCTATCATTAGCAAGAGGAGGATCTGGAAAGTATGGGTCCCTTACTGAATGGGGGAGGCAATCTTGTGACAGAGGGTGCAGAAAAGGCTGAAGTGCTCAATGTTTTCTTTGCCTCATTATTCACAGGCAAGGTCAGTTCCCAGACTACTGCACCTGGCAGCACAGTTTGGGGGGGGAGGTGAGCAGCCAACAGTGGTGAAAGAAGAGGTTAGGGACTATTTAGAAAAGCTGGACATATACAAATCCACAGGGCCCAACAGGATGCACCCAAGGGTGCAGATGAAATTGCAGTGCCAATGGCCATCATCTTTGAAAACCCATGGCTATCAGGAGAGGTCCCAGGTGACTGGAAAAGGGCAAAATGGTGCCCACATTTAAGAACGGGGAAAAAGGAGGATCTGGGGAATTACAAATCAGTCAGCCTCACCTTAGTCCCTGGAAAAATCATGGAGAGGATCATCAAAGAATCCATTTTTAAGTACTTGGAGGAGAAAAAGGTGATTAGAAACAGTCCGCATGGATTCACCAAGGACAAGTCATGCTTGGCCAACCTGATTGCCTTTTATGATGAGGTGACTGGATCTGTGGATGCGAGGAGACCAGTGGATGTAGTATACCTCGATTTTAGCAAGGTTTTTGATATAGTCTCTCACAACATTCTTACAGGCAACCTAAGGAAGTGTGGGCTGGGTGAAGGCACTGTAAGGTGGATAGAAAACTGGCTGGAGCATCAGGCACAGAAAATAGTAATCAATGGCTCAATGTCTAGGTGGCAGCCAGTATCAAGTGGAGGTTGGTCCTGGGACTGGGTTTGTTCAACATCTTCAACAACCTCAAAGATGGTATAGAGTGCACCCTCAGCAAGTTTGCAGATGACATCAAGGTGTGGGGAGTAGTAGATATGCTGGAGGGTAGTGACAGGATTTAGAATGATCTAGACAAATTGGAGGATTGGGCCAAAAGGAATCTCACAGGGCTCATTAAGGACAAGTGCAAAGTCCTGCACTTAGGACGGAAGAATTCCATGCACTGGTACAGGCTGGGAGCTGACTGGCTGGGCAGCAGCTCTGCAGAAAAGGACCTGGGGGTTACAGTGGACAAAAAAGCTGAATATGAGCCAACAGTGTGCATTTGTTGCAAAGGCGGCGAACGGCATACTGGGCTGCATCAGGAGTGATCATTCCCCTCTATTCAGCACTGGTGAGGCCACATCTGGAGTACTGTGGTAGCAACAAAAATACTGAATAACCTCCACTAGTGAACAATGGGCTTTAGCCCTGGCATGCATTTTATGCATTAGCCCAGTCATCTATGCACTAAATTGAAGGATAATACTCTGATTGGCTAATACTTACCTGCAGTTCAGAGTACTTATGTGAGGTCAAAGCACCTCCTTGATTTAATGCTCCAGTACCCAGAGGAATTTCCCAGATTGCAAACTTAGTGACTTCTGAGGAAAAGGATGTCTATAAGCTTCAATGGGTTAGAGAAATGGAGAACACAAAGATAAACTGGAAACAACTTAAAAAATGTGCAACTTGTATTTCACAGGGCTTTTTTTAAGACAGAACTCAAGACAATTAAACAAGTGTACTGTAAATAGTAGGCACCATAATCAATATGAGCCAACAATATTTAAACTTGATTCAGGCCACATCCAGAATTCTTTTCTTATTTACAAATATTTAAATTAAATACAACACGAAGTATTTGTTACATACGAAGTAAGAAAAGAATACTATACAACTTGAAAAGGTACAGTGTTTCATTACAATTACATTACATTTAAGCTGAATAATGCCAATTAGGGCTCATGTTTTGATGACTCCTTCCAGAAAATCCTTCTCAACCATCTCTTCTATTTTTTGCCTTGCTTTGCTAGAGAATGTCTTCTGGTTTTCCATTTTTATGTCCTTATTGGGAAAAGAGTTTGGGTAAAGTACAGGGCTCCCTGAGTGTCCAACACACTTGCTTGTGACTTTGCTATTAAAAACTTGGCTGAGTACATTGAAGAAAGGCAGAAGTTGTTCAATGCTGCGGACTGTATATATGGTTAATAGCAAATGGCCTGGTTCCCAACTTAATGTTTTCCCTGAGCTGTCCTCCTCGGGGTTTTTCTGTAAATACAGGAAGTATTAAGTAGCATAGAACAAAATCCAACAACAAAATACTTTGTGCAGAGAGAAAAGACAGGGCTACCCATTAAATAATTTCAGTGCATTGCTACAGCAAAACACATATTAAATGCTATCCTTTCTTCTTTGGAACCATTGTATCCTGGAGATTCAATAAGGCAGCAACTAAACACCAGTCATAGTTACAGCTTTGCCTCCTATTAGCAATATTAATATACATAAATAACAGTTATATGCTCTCCACCTTGGGTTTCATATAGAATTTGAAGGGAGAAATTTCTGGAACCCCCGCACTTAAGGCAGCAGTCCTAAACAACTTGTTTAAAGGGTGTGAGAGAACGTACACTGGAACTTGGGTTTTTCATAGGGCTAGGTTCCTCCCCTGCAAAGAAGAAGAGGGTTTGCAATGTATCCAGGAGTATACACAGCTGCAGCAAATGCCTGTGTGGGACCATGGAACGGTGCTGTTTGCCGCAGGTTTTATTTGAAAGGGCACTGCTCGTCCAATAAGCTACATGGGATTATGTTTGTGCTGCACCTGATGGGTGATGCAACGAAGCAAAAGATGGGTGAAGCACCCTTACCTACATGATAAATCCAGGTTCTACTGTGTTTGCATTAATCCCTACTTTGGAGTTTGCTATAGTGTTACCAAAATCTAAGTACTGATATCCTGTACTGTATAGTGTAGCCTTTAACCATCAGTTCCCTTTCTGGATGATAGTATCAACAACATTATATCTAAACTTAAGAAATACCAAGACAACACCAACACTTGAGAGCCTATGGCTGCACTAGTTTAAGTGAACCAGTACAAAAGTCCAGATTTTGTGGTAGTTTCTACCACAAACTAGATGTACCTGGCCATTTTACAAGCAATACTTGGTACTTATGTTATTTTTTAAACATTACATGTTGCCCAAATCAAAACTAGCCTTGCCTCAAGCAGAGCACCTGGAGAAATGGAGTATAAACTTATGTTCTTGATATATATTTTTTTTTAATTTTCTTTCCCACCATTGTGGAAAAGGCATGGCACTCATAGAAGAGAGACTTTTCAATGTTTGATTTTCATGATATTGCCTCATGGTGAACAGTTACGTACATTCTAAAATTCTGCGCATAAGCAAAAAATGCAAGAGATTTAGCTGGTGGAAGAGCTCAACCAACATGCACCACTGCAAATGCCACTGGTCTCCTTGGAAGTGGTCAATGAAGTGCTAATCTACCCCATACCATTTCTACTGCTTAGACTGCAAGGTGAAGAAACACATACCTCACTAATTTCTTGGATAGGGAAATGAAAAGTAATTTGGCACGGAGACTAGAATACTAGATATATATTTTGGTTTATGTTGTGCGGTAGAAGTAATTTTGTTGTTTAAATTCTGTGATGGCATTGGGCTATATTTCTTTCAGAAATGAATGAACTATTTGTAACCTTTTATGTACTTAGATAAGCTGGTTTAAAACAAAACACTTCTTCTCATTCACCACTTATGAAAGAGAAGCACGTATCACTATTCTTCTCTGCCTTCATCAAAATAGACTTATTTTTGTCCTTAGGAAAGATTCATTACCTTTTGCCTCCTTCATTATAGTACAGATACCACATAAGACTGTGAGCATCTGATGGTGAAAAACCAATTTTTGTTATACAACTCAAGCATCAAAGGCCTCCCTCACCTGATGCTTGGCCATCTCCAATCCCTCCAAAATCATCATCTTAAAGTCCTCCTGTTTGTCCTGTGGAAGGAAAGAGGAGAACTTTCAGACTATGCTTTGTGAATCAAAACAATACTTAGCCATGAAGGCCTTGCAGCTGGCAATTTGGGTGTTATGAGTTAGCAAAAAAGTTATGTTCCAAAGAGCCCAAATCTGGTATCATAGCGTGGGGGAAGGGGGCAGACTATGGAATTAGCAGTGGTCAGAGGAGGCTAATATAGAAAGTATTTCCATTTTTGTTGTTTATTGTCACAGTGCAGAATTCATTGCCTACAGCTGACAGAAATGCTGAAATCTGACATGAATCAAATTGAAACAAAGCTAAGATCAAACAAGCCTTCCTGCTGCTAAATTTTCTTCTTCATAAGAAACACAGGGCTGTCTTCATTAGTGTTCTTCCACTGCAACCACAAAGACATAATGAACTGAGACCTAGTATTAGTTGCTGCCTTGACTAGAGGGTTCCAGATATTTCTGGAAGCTTTGCAAGCTCCTGAAGCACACTATAGAAGCTACAAGTTTAACAAATGTGGATCTTCATGTATGTTTTTACCAGCAGATAATATTGTAAAAAGCACATGAACAGTCTATTTTGGAATGCATGTAACACACGAGTGATGCAAAATACTGTATCTTTAAACTCCAAGTGAGGAATGTGCAGCATTTAACAACTCAGATAATCATGTACACTATTCCTGAATAGCATTTTATCAGCACACCCATTAACTCTTTTGCGTGGTTGGGAAAAGAGCATACAGGGTCCTTACTCCTGGCTTCTGAAAGACAAACAAGAATCCGGACAGGCTCCAAATATACTGTGCAAAATTTCTGTAGTTGTGTTTGTTTCGCAGTAGATATATATCGACATGTCACCCTTGAACATTTTCACATAGCAGATACCTATATTCAACAGATTTCCACTCCAAAAGAGATAACTCAGTGGAAACTTTTTTACACAGAGGGGTTAAGTATGGTAAGTCAGAAGAGACTGTCACCAACGATATTCAAATGAAGCCCCAGAACAATCTCAAGGTTGGTTTCCCTGTGCAAGTTTTAAGTACCTTATGTCCCTTCTTTTCTTGCCCTGGCCAGCCACTGTTCCACCTGAGCCTCTACTGCTCCCCTCAGTTCAAGCCCCAGTACTAGAAAATACTGGCTGGGCACGGCTACACATGCAATTAATACAACTGAATAAACTCTGGTGCAATTTGAGCAAGAGTAAACTAATCCTGATGTTACCATCTACATGTGCATTTAAGCACAGGAATTTAACTCCACCATCGGATAGTACCAGTGTCTGATGGGACTTTCTGATGGCACTGTAAATTAGTCTACACCACCCAATTGCTGTGCATGTGTAGACAGTGACGCCTTACTGTGCAGTAAAACACACATGTAGACATGCATGTAGACAACCTGGTGGCCTTCTATGACCAGGTCACAAAATCCTTAGACGCAGGTGTAGCAGTGGATGTAGTCTTTCTGGATGATAGGAAGGCCTTCGACATTGTCTCTCATCCCATTCTCATTAAAAAACTAGGAGACTTTTGTCGACACCTACACAATCAAATGGGTCACTAGTTGGCTGGAGGGCCGCGCTCAGAGAGTGGTGGTGGATGGGTCTTATTCGATATGGAGGGATGCGGGCAGTGGGGTCCCCCAGGGCTCGGTCCTCGGGCCTACACTGTTCAACATCTTCATCAACAACTTGGAGGAGGGGGTAAAAAGCACCCTGTTCAAATTCGCAGATGACACTAAGATGTGGGGAGAAGTGGGCATGCTAGAAGGGAGAAATAGGCTGCAATTGGACCTAGACAGGTTACAGGGGTGGGCGGATGAGAACAGGATGGGTTTCAACACTGATAAGTGCAAGGTACTGCACCTGTGGGGGAAGAACCAGCAGCATACCTACAGGCTGGGGAACTCCCTTCTCATCAGTGCCAAGGCAGAAAAGGATCTTGGAGTCATTATTGATGCCAAAATGAACATGGGCCGACAGTGTGGGGACGTGGTCAGGAAGGCCAACTGTACCTTGTCGTGCATCCACAGATGCATCTCAAGCAGGTCAAAGGAGGTGATCCTCCCCTTCTATGCGACACTGGTCAGGCTGCAGTTGGAGTACTGCATCCAGTTCTGGGTGCCGCACTTCAGGAGGGATGTGGACAACATGGAGAGGGTTCAAAGGAGGGCCATCCACATGATCAGGGGTCAGCAGGGCAGCCCCTACGAGGAGAGGTTAAGGGACCTGAACCTGTTCAGCCTCCACAAGAGAAGGCTGAGGGGGGAACTAGTGGCCATTTACAAACTAGTCGGGGGGGACCAACAGGCATTGGGGGAGTCCCTGTTCCCCTGAGTACTACCAGGAGTGACAAGGAATAATGGTTACAAGCTGGCAGAGGGTAGTTTCAGGGTAGATTCAGATCAGGAGGCGCTACTTCACTGTCATGGCAGCTAGGATCTGGAACCAACTCCCAAGAGGAGTGGTGCTGGCTCCTACCCTGGGGGTCTTTAAGAGGAGGGTGGATGAACACCTTGCTGGGGTCTAACCCCAGTACTCTTTCCTGCCATGGCAGGGGGTCGGACTTGATGATCTGCTCAGGTCCCTTCTGACCCTACCAACTATGAAACTATGCCCACAGACGTCTTCCCATTCCATGGCAGTAAGGGGAGCTTCTTAAAATAAAGGTAGGGTTTTGGCAGCTGTGGAAAAAGCTGGCTGGTACTCTGTTCAGTCCTTCATTCCCTATTCCAGATTTAACTACATGTGCAGGTCTCTAGCATTTATTGTTGCTTGCATTGGATAAATGTCAGCTGAAAGAAACTGAGTGGAAGGGCCTTCGTGCAACCCCTGGGAGATGAAAAAGAAGTCCCTACCAAATTTTCCCCTTTTACTGGTAGTACCTGCCTTCCTCCATCTATGAGAACTCCTCCCTTTCTCAGCTCTACTCCCACTCCACACAGTATCAGAACCAACATTCAGCCATCTCACTGATTTCCTCAACTCTTGCTTTTCAGAACTGCTGTTCTAAGCCTGTTCCTTGCCCATTCTATCCCATTCTACAATCCAGCTTTAGTAGTCCAAGTACCAATGGTTCATATGTTCATCCTACTCATCTCTGCTATGAAATAATTTCTTATATCTGTTAATACACAATCACTTAACTTTTTGCCTTTTAAATATTTGTAAGAATCTAATGGGAAAAGACACATCTTTCTTCTTTAATGTATATACATCATGTTCTCATCTATATAGAGATTTTTATATGCAATATATTTAGAATTTGGAAAGTATTGTAAATGACAAAGGTATAATTGGATACCGCATAGCCAATAAACAAAGTACATTTATTTTACATTATGCTGATTTGAGACTCATTTCTATATGAGGATCTAGCATCCTTTTGATTCTCCATTAAGAAGTGCTATTCACTGCACATGTAACTTTACAACATAATGGAAAATGGGGAAAATTACATACCTTTGCTTTCTTCCGCAGCAGTTTTGCTAGTCGTACCACATATGGTTTAAATTCCCTTTGATGTGTTCCCTGTCTTCGCACCTCCAAACCTGAATCATCTGATGCTTCTGGAATAAAAGCCCAGCGATACCTATCAAGAGGTGACATAGTTAGAAGTTGTTCATAGCTTTTCAAAGTTGACTCTATCCCAATATCATTACTATAAAACAAGGGAATCTATGAAATCATAGCACATCTAATATTTTTGTAAATGAAGAAAAAATTGATTCTTCCAATAGAGGAGGAAAAACCATATTCAGGACTTTGGGCAGATTAAGAATTTTGAAAAGGTGTGGAAGGGAGGTGGGGTGCAGATGGTGTGGTGCAATATCACATATAAACACAACATATTTTTATCCAGGTAAAAAGAAACTAGAAGCTTTACTAATATGTGAGGGGCCTAGGGCTTTTTTATTCAGTATACGGTCAAAACAAAAATGAATATAACTTTATTGGAGTGTGAACTAATTTTCTAGATTACATATTAAGTAAAAAACACAATAAATTAGGGAAAAATAGTCAAAAGATACTGTTTATTAGTCCTGTAGCCATTATAGTTAAATGTACATCTCTTATTCAGATTCATAAAACAAGATTTACCCTGCTTGAGCATCTTGACAGTGCATCCAACACAACTATCAATCATTTGTACACTTGTGTTAATGTTACTACACCTGAGTTAAGGTTTTTAGCTAGGACTAAAAACAGTCTTCAGGGCTGTGAAAAAGAAGTGATATTAACAGGGATGGCTATAGATGCAAAAACTGCAGAAACAACCATAACTTAATTAATGGAACATCAAGACCATTAAAAGGAGAGATGTCATTAGCACCTGAGATACACAGGAGTTAGGTACATTATAATGAACCATTAAATCAGTTGACCCCTTCAGCACTGCCTGAATAGAAATGCTACTGCCCCTCCCAAGCAGTCAAGTTTAGGTTGAACAGGAATCAAAAAGGCGGGGATGCAACTGCACCCCCTTGATCCACCACTGTTCAGGACAAGCAAAGAGACTGTAATAACACTGAACAGAAACAAGTTTTCTTTACCTCTCTAAAGTTTCTTCACTAAACATTTGTATGACTTATTTAGGCTACCCAAGAAAGAGGAAAAAGTAAAGGAAGATTTAAAAAAATCTGATACCTTTATTACTACTGTAGCCAAAAGAAAATTTAGAGTGATTTTGAGGTATGTAACAAAATGCTAGAGGTAGCTTTTTATACTTGCAAATTACTGCTATACCTTCCTTGGCCTGTAGAAATTTTTATGAAAGGTAAAACCATGACATACTAAATGCATCTAGCTATTAACCAGTTTCCCCTGTCTATCCCTGGCCACTGTCCTCCTGCTCCTTCAAAATGAGGAGGATGATCTTCCAATAATAGGGGAGTCATCAGTGAATCCAGGGATGATTCAGGAGGTCAATCGCAGATGTGTGTGTTTAACTAGCAACTGGTTCTGGAAGGAAGGAGTGAGTCCTGGTAATTGCATGTCACGTGTCTCTCTTGCCTATCAACCTCTACAGTGAGGTGAATTTGCTCGAATTGATCAATGCCTTGTCAAATATCACAACAGCACTGGGGGCAATTTGGTGATTGAGTCTCCCAAAGTACCAGTGTTAATGATGCATTCCTTCACATTGGCCTATTTTTGAATTTTTTCTTTTGCCCACCTCCAGAGCAATGGCCATCAATGAATTGGGAGTAGAGGACCTGTTTTGGGAGCCAGTTACCAAGCATCTTAATAACATGTTTTGTCCAATGGAGCTGGTGTCGTATAAACACTCCTTCAGTGATGGTAGTTTGCTTGAGCCAGAACACTAGCATTTGTTCTTCTGTCCTTCCAATTGTTATGGAGGTTTTTTAAAAGGCATCACTGATGGTAACGTTCCAAAACTTTCAGATGTTTCCAATACGTTGTCCAAGTCTCACACCCATACAGCAGGATAAGAATGATGATAGCCTGATAGACAAGAAGCTTGGTTTGAGTCATGATGTCATGATCAAAGACACAATTTCGGAAATGTCCAGAAGCAGCACGGGCAGACTTTATCCAATGTTGAATATTGTCATCTATATTTACTTTTTGGGAAAGGGGTAATGCTTAACGCTCTCCAAGGATTGTCCTCCAACTGTAATATGTGGAGGATCTGTGGCTTGGCTTGGGCTGAGCTGGTAAAGCACCATGGTTTTTGTGAAGTTGACAGATAGTCCAAGCATTTCATGTTCTTCACAAAAGCAATCAAGGGCAGCCTGGAGCTGTTCAATTCAGTGAGCACACACAACATAATCATCAGTGTATTGAAGATAAGTAATGAAGGTATTAGTTATCTTTGATTTGGAGTGTACTAATTGATGTTAAAAACATTCCCATCCATTCATGTGATACTGGATTCTGACTCTCGAGAAGTCTCTCGCCAATAAGATGTGGAATAGCTGCAATATAGAAAGAAAAGAGTGGTGGTGCAATCACACGTCTTTGCTTGTCTCTAGTTCTAATAGTGAAGGGGTCTATTTCCAAGCCGTTGCTTAATGGCACCCAAATCTCATCAGGTTTTTCCATAAAGAAAACTGTCGGTTGAAGCAAAGGTGTTAGGTCAAGAAAGGCTATGCAAAAATCTTGGGGTTGCTTCTGGCACTTCTGAAACTGTCCAGCAGCAAAAATCAGATCAGCTGCATCTCTGAGCGGTCTGAAACTATACTGAGAGTCGAACAGAATCTCCTCAGCCAGGAATGTGACTCTATTGGGGAGAATGTGGGTGTGGATCTTCCCAGCAATGGACAGGAAGGCAATATCAAAAATAACTGTTGCAAGCCATTTTACCTCCTTTCTTGAATATGGCAATGATTTTGGCATCTCATAGATCACTGGGAACCTGTTCTGTGTTTCCAGATTTTTAGAATAACCATTTGCAGCTGGTGAGACCTTCTTTCCACTTTGCTTATAAATTTCAGCTAGGACTATATGCTTTGTTGGTTTTTCATCTACTTAATGACTTTCAAGGCCTCTTGGTAAATTAGTGGATCAGCAATGTGGAACTTAATGGGATGTTGTGGAATGGCTTTGATGGCATTGTCTTTGATGTTAGAATCTCAGTTCAGGAACTCTTAAAAGTGCTCCTTCCACAGCTGTCTTTAAAGCATGAAAAAATGTCCCCCTGAGTATCACATACCATTGTAAGAACTGGCTAAGTGCACTGTGCACTACAGTAGAAGATGAAGCTGTCCTCTCTGAAAAATCAGGTAAGATTGTTCAGGAAACCAGGAAAATCAGATTAATGGTCTGATCCATTATGCAGAAGATGTTGTTTCGAGGAACATACAGTAATGAATAAAGAGAAATATCTTACTAGAAAGGACAAATTTAATAAAGTCATAACAACAACAACGAATAGTAGGACTCTGTAAACAATTTTGTTGGAAACGTAAACCTACCCATAAGTTAGGGTAGATCCAAAATTCTAATCAAACTTAAATCATCACCCCAGGCTTATGAAACTTGAAGCACCTAAACCTAGAGTGACATGTAGCCCCTTCCTCACCCTCATTCTTCTTAAAAAAAAAAAAAGGTAGAGAGGGGTAAAGTTGATTGAATTCTGCAGAAGTTGTCCAAGGGCAGTGGCAATTAGTCGCTGGCAGTTGATTTATCCAAAGATGATTGGGTTGGAAAATGTAGCTCTTTGGGGCTCCATATTTTATAGCTACCATTACTGGAGAGGCTAAGGAGGCATAAGGAAACAATGTTGCAATCATGAATTATTGGAGTCAAGAGAAGTTATTAATTCTTAACCAGCAGACATCAGTATGTTGCAACTTCCTCCACAGGATCCATTCAGGTGATGTCCAGGTGAGATTGTTAGGTCTTCTGATCAAATACGGTGTCTGTAGTAGTCTTGCTGAGGCAAGCAGGCATATATTTTGGACAATTGAAAAGTATTACAAATAAGTAATTTAAAAATAGGTACTTGACCAAATCACTTATTTTGATTATCTATAGAATTATGAATTCTGAGCTCACTGTTTCACTTACAAATGCTGTAGCTATTTCAAACACTTCAAGGAAGCATACAAGTCGTACTCTGATCAGACCATCTGAAATGCCTTCAGATACTTTAGGAAAAAGAGGAAAACCTAGTTTTTGGTTTAGAGATGGTAAAAGAATCTCTTTCTGTTTACTTTTTAAATATATTTTTAATTTGAAGGATCCATATGCATTCTATCCGTAATTTCAGAATTCTGTCAATACAACATTTCAGTTCACCTTTAAAAGGTGCAGATTCATAGATTATGCATAGATTGTAAGGGGCTGGAAGGGACCACGCAAGATCATCGGGTCCAGCCCCCCTGCGCTAGGCAGGAAAGACACCTGGGGTCAGGTAACTGTCCAATCTCTTCTTGAAGATCTCCAGGGTAGATGATTACACCACCTCTGGAGGGAGTTTATTCCACAGTCTGGACACCCTAACTGTGAAAAAGTTTTTCCTAGTGTTAAGCCTGAAATAGTTGTCCAGGAATTTGTGGCCATTACTCCTGGTTTTCCCCAAGGGTGCCCTGGTGAACATTTGTTTGCCAAGCCCTTGATGTATTCCCCTGATGTAGTGGTATACCATATATGGTTTAATTGGGCAAAACCAGAAATGTTTTAAGTATTCCACCATTGTTCCAAACAAACACACACACATTTCTGCTAAAGATTCTAGGTAGTCTTGTTCAATAGGCAGTGTCCTCTATAAGGTGTACTGTATTAGTACCCTCATTGGAAGGCATTAAAGCACTACAGATCAAATTATACCCCATGTTAACTCTATTCAAGTGAATGGAATTAAACAGGGGATAGATATGGCCCTCAATACACACACAACATTATACTAAGATTGGAAAAATACATCAGGCCTGAGTCCTATCCCAGTTCCATCCCTTTGGGCTACCAATGTAGCACGAGGGGGAGACTCATTCCCTGGCTGGCGAGTTGAGAATTCCATCAACGTTGAGAGCAGATGGGATAGAGCAGAGCTCCAGTCTTCACTACTAACCCTTAACTGCCATACAGGCTATTAGTTTTTAAGAGGAGCTCAGAATGCAATGTACTTCATATCTTCAAATTTCCCTTAAGATTTACCTTTTGACCAAGATAAAGCATCAGAATTCCAGACAAAATGAAATCTATGACTTCTGAGAGACTGAAAATACAGGGGTTTAGGACAGAATGGTAATCTAAACCAGGGCTGTGTGATGGGGATCGCAGGCCACATGTAGCCTGTGAGGAGTTAAGTTCCTGGCTACTGCTCCCCCTGTTGCTCCAGCTGCTCTAGGGGGCAAGGCGGTGTCCTGCACAGTGCAGAGAGTGAGTCTGGGGCTGTGTGGACACATGGTGCAGCAACAGTGGAGGTTTGTATGCACCTATGTGGATGTGTGATGTAGCAGTCTTGTGTGTTGGGAAGCTACACGGGCGTGCACTGCAACGACATGGCAGGGGGCCACATGGGCATGCACTACAGTAGCAGGGACATCCACATGGCCTGAGGGGCCCATGGCTTGCCCTCATGAGTCCCATGGGATATGCAGCCCTCACTGGTGCAGCCTGCGGGGTACGTGGTTCCTGGCTCGGAAGTTGGACAGCCCAGATCTAAGCCTTCCTGATGGTATACCCTTGTTACTGACAAAGTCTCTAGGCAAAAAGAAGGCAATCAGCTACTCTGAACTAGAGACAGGAAGACTGTGTGAAAAGAAATTAAACAAAGTTTTTAAATTTTAGAATTTTACAAGGCAATAGTTAATATTTTAAAAATGTAAAATATTTAATCTCCTTTTACTTACATCTGGAACTGTGGAAGGTTTTCAGATGGTAATGCAAGAGCCAAATCCAGAAATTTACAAGCAGACAAGTAAAGATTTAACCACCGTTGACTATTGTATGATGTGGAAAAGCCATTGCCTCCTGTGTATGTTGTCTCCAGACCAGCAACAGATGGGCCTGAAGTTCTAAAATTAAATGATAATGAATAGCTGCATAGGTTAGTTATAATGACCTTCAGCCACGTATGTTCTTTTTTAGCATTTTGTTTTACAAATAAGCATATCTAACTTGTTAACTTAACTGCAACTCCACAGATCACACAGTAGCATAGTCTCTGTTATGTTTGGAGATGATAGACTATGCTTAAAATGTATCAGATTCCTGCCAATCATCCAAGTTAAGCAGGCATTTGTTAACTTGCCAGTTGTAAGGATTTTACTTTCGGGAGAGATTTTCAAAAGTACAGAAAGGAGCTAAGAAAAAAAATAAGCAGGAGTTGGAACGTAATTTCCCCTGTGCCTTTGAAAAATCTGCCTTTAAAGCTATAACTGTACAAACTAGACCATATTCTTTTCAGAAGATGTGGGGAGGATGAGCAGACAACAAAACTGAAAAAAGTAAAAGAGATTTAAAATTCTTTATGCCTTTTAAGCATTTCATCAAAACAAATATTTCCATTATATTTTCTAGCGCACACACCCTTTGAAACACAAGCTATACAGGTACTCCTCACTTAACGACCTGCCTGTTTAACGACTGCGCGGACTTATGACCAGCGAGAACTGGTCGTATGTACGAGAACTGGTCGTAAGTACGAGCACTTTGGTCTTTGAAACGGCAGTGCGGCGTCTCAAGCCAAGGCATGCAGTATCAAGGGGCAGCTCCTCGCTTATCAACCAATTCGCTTAATGACCTAGTCGCAGGAACGGAACTCGGTTGTTAAGTGAGGAGTGCCTGTATTACAATGTCCTATCTTGGTAAATCATTAGAGTAGCCCTACTGACTAATATGGGACTATTTATAGGAGTTAACATTACCCATGTGAGCAAGATTCAATAACTGGTGGTGATGTATTTTTTTTAAACCGAGAGAGTCAAACAATGTTCTGTTACTGCAGTTTGAATTAGGTAGTCTTCATTTGTTCTTTTTCTTTTGAACATGAATAACTTTCTAAATATTGATTCTATTGATTATTAGCATTTCAGAAGATGACAAAATATTATAAAAGCGAATGAATACCTAGAAGTTAATTTAATTTTACCTTGAAATATCTTCATCAGCAGTGAGTTCTTGTTCCATCAGTAAAAACACTTGTACCTGAAGGTCAAAGGGTACACTTAAAAAAAATCCTTTTTAAGGGACAGTAACAAGTTAAAGCTTCTGCAGCTTTTAAAGGCAAGAAGTAACTGGGTTTAGGCCTGGAACACAGCTTCTTAGGGAAAGTATATAAAGAAAGGGGAACCTAGCAGAGAAGGAGAACACTGAACTCCCTTCTAAGCTGGCCGGTTAAAACAGGAGAAAAGCCTCCAGAGAATTACTGATTTCTGTTTTTGTGTATGTTTGGAGGATAATAAACAAGACCGGAGGCAAGCTTCAAGGTGCCTAAAGTTTTGAGCTTTATTTCCATTCTCTGGCTGAAGAAATCACTCACCAGCTTATACAACCAAAAATGGGTTTACAGAACCAGATTCCCTATAAATCAGGGGTGGGCAATTATTTTGGCTGGAAAGCCACTTAAGTTTCAGCAAGCTGTCGAGGGCTACACACACAAATCTTTTAGAAGATATCATTTTAACAAATATAGATAAAAACAATTTGTATACTAAAAATCAAACGTCTACTATCACATATTTTAATTTTATTTCAAAACATTATTTTGTCCTGATTTATGCTTTTTGAGTAGTGTATATAAAGGCAATTGAATAATAGCTCAAAATAAAATCTTATTTTTGCATATTGTGTGGGGAGGTGTGCACGTGTGTGCAGGGCTGCCCGCACACTAGGCCCCAGGAGCCAGCCAGAGGTGGGGAGAAGGAAGGGGAGGGGCAGGGGCCGCATGCAGCAGAGCTTGCTGGGGTGGTATGGTGCAGGTGCAGCTTTCCTCCCACCTGGAGCAGTGCAGCAGGGGCAGGAGGAGGAGGAGTTGCTGGAGACTGGGGAGCTGAGCATTACCTAGGTGGCTGCAGCTGCACCTGGAGCAGCCCCGCTGGGAAGTTATGCACACTGGCCAGGGCTGGGACTAGGGCTGGAGCCAGCAGGTGTGAGCACGAATGGGCTGCCTTGGTGAGGAACAGACAGGGTTCAGCCCCATGCAGAATGTTGGGGAGGCAGGCCAGATCCAATCAGTTGGTGGGCTGGAACCAGACTACAGGCTGTATTTTGTGCACCACTGCTATAATGTATTAATTCTGCAATTAATACTACAACAGGCAAATAATTTGGGTGCAGCTCTCCACCTGACAATTCTCCCACAAGTAAACAATCCTCAGCTAATATAAAGCCTGAAGAGCCAGTTCTTAGGACAATCTTCTTCACCCTCTGCTATAGTGGAAGGCAGGACATAATCAGGTGAAAGGAAGCATGAGAATATAGTTCCAGTCCCTATGGCAATTGTCAGCTGGAGTGCGGTCTTCAGGAGACCATAGTCAACTCAAATAAAGACAGACAGCCTCTAGGGGCATGTCCACACATACAAGCACATGCACTTGCAGCAGCTCAAATAGAAGCGGTGCAAATATGAGCTGGGGCTTTTTGCCTCAGTGCACATGCCTGGACTTGCACTTGTGTGGGGCAAATTGTGTCACTTGGGGCAAAATAACCCTGACTAGCCCCTCCTGAATTTGCAGCCAGGGGGAGCTAGAGCCTGGGGCCAGCATCTGTGCTGTCCTCATCACTACAAAAAGCTTCCCTGTCAAGTAGCTCAAGGGTACTCACTCAGGAGTTTCTGAGGCCCAGCCAATTGGTACCTGGGGACAGTACCCCTTGTGCCAGCTGGACTGCTGAAGCAGCCCTGAGAGTTCCCTGCACCCTCTACCCACTGCAGCAGTCTGGCAGTGGGGGCTGCTGCCTGGCTGTGACCTGCTGCGCACTTGCCAGACTCAGATGAGGACTGCACAGCCAGCAGAGGCATCTGCTCCTCTGGGCCAGCTGCCAGTGGGCTGTGGCTGCGCAGTTGCCTTCGTGCAACACTACAGCCCTCCTGCCATGTGGCCTCCCGGCCTGGCCATCAGGGCAGCTATTGCCTGGAAGATGTTCCCAGTGTGGTGGCCTGCTTTGAATTGTGAAAGCATGTCTTCCTGGCCCCAACTGGCCAGGAGGTCAGCCACCTCCAACCGGGTCCAAGGTGCCAGCTCTGAGCAGGCTCCTCTTCCTTGGTCCTGCCACTTTTCTCCCGAATGGGAATACTGTTCCCCATTTTAAAACTGAAACATCCTTGACAGAAAAATCCCGAAGTGACTCTGTAAAATACTTCGAAATCCATGCTCCACCACAATTAAAATAAAAGGCTACTATCTGGGGAGAGAGAGAGAGAGAATGATCAGTTGGGCAATGTTTTATTGATATAGCTACAGTGTTAAAGCAATATGGAAGCCTGCCTGTCTACCATCATAATAAAATTAATTCTAAATACCTGTATGTTTTGCTCTTTGGCTTTGGTTTCCTTACCATAGAGCAGTTAGAGCTCTGTGACCCCTTCACTAACCAAGATGAGGGGACAGCTTCCCTATCAGCCATAGCTCCTGCCAGCAGGTCTGCTCTTGTCTGGCAGCTGGGCATGCTGGGGGGGATGTGGGGTTTGCAGGAAGGGGGTGGGAAAGGGGGGTGTCTGGGTGAATTCACCCCCCCCCCAACAGGGGCTATCACCCCCCCCCTGCTTGCCCCCCCAGCCTCTTAAAAAAAAAAAACAGAGCCTCATATTCACTGGCAGTAGCAGGGGCTGTGGGGCCACACAGCAGAGCTCCTCCCCCCACAGCACAGGGCAACAGGGGGCAGCGGGGACTGGCCCTGGTCACCTGGCACCCGCACCCCTACTGCCCCATTGTGCAGGTCTGGCCGGGATCGGCAGGATACTGCACAGCTCCACACGCTGTTGGACAGCTGGGGCCCCTGCGGCTATCACCTGGCTCCACGCTGCACAGGGGGCTCTGCCATGAGGCCCCTGTTGCTGCTACTACTTCTGGTGAGTGTGGGGCTTTTTTTCTTTTTTTTTTTTTAATTTGCTGGGATGCTGGGGCCAGGTGGGGCAGTGATTGGGAGGCTCGAGGGCAGGCAGGGGATGGGGCCGGGTAGGGCAGCATTCGAGGCTCGCATGCTGCCTGCCCTTCACAGGCAGGCAGTGTGCTTCAGCACCAGGGCAAGGGCCAGCCATAGAGATGCTCTGATTAGCTACCGAAGTGTTTCTGTGGAGGACCGAGCCTCCGGTTGCCTCAGGGCATGGTCCGGGACCGTGCCCTGCCCTGCTTTTTTCCCCTATGGTTTTTTTTGACTCCTGGATATCCAGGGGTCTAATTTTGCCCCAGTGCCATGGGGAACTTTTTTTTCATTCCTGCACATGCCTCTTGCAGCATCTCAGAGGACTTTTAGATGCTGCAAGACACATGTGTATGTTCACCCTAGGTGGCTACAATTTCTCTCAGGGCTGGGGACAGGTGGAAAAATCAGGGAAATGTAGCTACTTAGACTGGCAAACCTTCACTCATGATGTGATCATGTCTTACATAGGAGAGAATGCTTCTTAAATGTTCCTATGTTTTGAAGTCACTTTAAACATATATATTGCAAAACAATATTCCCATAATTTTTAGAATGCTTTTTTTCTGTAGCTTACCACCATTTACTTCTTAGAGCAGGAAGGGCATTATGCCTTCTTTACTCCCCCTGGGATAATCAAGAAGTAGGTTAACCTCCAGCAAAATTCAGAATTTATTTCAACAACTCTGTGTTTTTGTAACTTAAGCCAGTTGGTAATGGCTTCTCTAAGGATCACCAATGCTGACCTTAGATAAGTATAGAATAAAGTGTTCTGGCCATCTCCCACTTCTAATCCCATAATACTTTCTTTATGGGAGCCAGTGTGTCTGGGGATTTCCTGTATAAGAAGAAACTGTGGACAGCAGCTTAAAAGCAGCCTTCTAGCCTACTAGAGTGACACAAAGGGTAAAGACCAAGGCCATTCCTTACACCTTGCATTTATCTAATTACAAAACTTCAGCTGTAAAGTGCTGTGAATCACCACTGATCACCAAAATAACAAGACTTGGATCTTGATGTCATCATCACAGAGGGAAAAGGGCTTAATCAGTAACAGCAGGAAAGAAACAAGTGAGAGTAGTGAGGAGCAGACATGCTGGGAGGGGGAAGCAAGCTTCTTTGGCAGGAATTGAGCTGGTAATTAGGAGCAGGGAAGGAATGACGAAACTTCCTCCAGAAGACAGATGGGAAGGGACAGAGACTGCAATTTTCTAGGAAAAAAATATTTTCTGTATAACTTAACTGATAGCATAAACCGAGGATCGTCAATCTGCAGCATACGTGCCCCCACTGGCACAGACTATCTATATGCATGGCAGACCAGGCAGCATAGTGACAGATGGGGCAGGAAATAGAAAGTAGAGCAGCAGATAGGGTAGGGAGCAAGGGGTAGAAGAGAGAGCACCTCCTTCCTTACCGTGTCCTTGTGACAAGGTATTTAGCAGAATTCGCATATTCGTCAGAATCTGACAGGGCTGCACAGTGAAGGCTTCTGCTATGGCCTTGAATCACTCACCTTAGCACCTGTACCATGCCAGCCCCCAGGACAGCAGCTGATCAGGCAGAAGAAGGGGATCAGAGTAGCACTCAGGGAAGGCACAGGGCTAATCTGTGGCATGCCTGCCAAAAAAGTTAGCTCCCACTGGCATAAACCATACAGACATTTCACTTGATTCAGGAACACAAATTATAATCTAGCGTGTGCAAACAAGTCAGCATTCAGTTCAGGTCACGTCCACTGTACATCCAATATACATAATGTGACTATAGTTGCCTTCAATGAGACCAGCTAAGATGTTCAGGACTTGTTTGATATTTTTTAAACTTTACAACACAAATTTTCCAAATCATGAATGCTAACTGCAACTCACCAGCTCAGTGATCATAGTAGGCCAAAGTGAGGTAAGGTGCTGCGGAGACATTCTTAAAAGCAATACTCTGAAAAACAGGAATACTTGGGAATGAAGAGTGGGCACCTGTGGCAAACGGAGACTTTCCACCAGCCTTTCTGAAACAGAAAGTCAACAGAGATTGCTCAATTCAGAATACTTCTGGTTATTGTTTAATCTTTTCTTCAGTTTCTTCTCATTAGCTTTAAATGTATTTGAATAGAGAAGGGACCTTCCAAAAAAAAACCCGCAAAACAAAACAAATCACGGAACAATCAGACCAAGAAAATTATAATCACTGAACTACAGAACTGAAGGAAGAACCAAGACATCATGCCTATGAACAAAATAGCAGTTTGTCCTAGCAGTTTGAACTATGTTAGAGCAAAATCAAGAATGTCCCATTCCTACCAATAAGTCAGCAGG
>NW_005842640.1:817483-819700 GCF_000455745.1 Alligator sinensis
TAACAATTACATTTACTTGCATACTTCACACACATTTTCCCCAGAAGTCAGCACCCCCAAAATGGATGCATGTTTGAAGTGGGGAGGTTGTTTTCTGCCCAAAAGAGAAACACTTTGCTTTGATTTCTACTCCTCAGTGCAGCAGTACTAGCCTTGTGTCAATTGAGGGTGCCAATTGACTTAATGACTTCTCGTCATTCACTGTGGCAAAAAATGTTAACTATAATTTCTCTTTATAATAGTCTTGATTTTCCACTAATCAAGGTAACCTTTTTTAGGGTAATTTTGTTGTCTGCTAGCTGCTCCTGGTCTCTCTCCTCCTATTTGACAGCCCTGGAGAGACTACCTCTTTTCAAAATCATAGATCCACTTATGGAGTACAGTCTTCAGGAGCAGTTAAAGTTTTAACTTTTAGTTAAGTAGAAAAGGAAGCATGCATCAGCTCTGCAGCCATAACTCTGGAAAAATATTTTTTTTCTTCATTCTGCTTTTAAAAACAAAGGTGTGTATTTTATTTTGGGGCATGCTATATGTCAGAACATGCGGTATTAGTCAGACTGACAGAAGTGCAAAATAAACAACTACAGGAATTTTTAGAACCTAAAATATTTCTCTCTAAACCTAGCATACCTCCCTTCTTGAAGTAGAGTAAGATAAAACGTGTGCATATAAATCCTCTATGCAAACCAGCCTGTCCATGGATACTGACAAAATGGTAAGATGATAGATTTGTGACATGATCAGGCTTGAAGTCAGCTGGCAACGAGAAAGCTCACGTGTGTTAATATAATTTAAAGACCTAACACTGCTCCCACTGAAATTCATAGATTTTTGTCGCTTATTTCAATAAAATCTGGCCCACAGATTCCAAAGCCAGATGGCTGACGTTACATCACCACAGAGACCACAAATTTTATAAGAAAATTTCTCAACAACAATCCATTTTATTTAAAAAGAATAGTGAACAATGAATTTCTACTTACCTTGTATATCTGGAAGGTACTTCTGGTACTGGTCTACTTCGCTGCTAAAAATGGCGAAGGCCAATCTCTTTAGGAGCATTGCTCGCTGTTCCAGCTCTGCATCCCGATTAGCAAACAGATTGAGTGAACTGCTCTGAGCCACAGCCACTCGTGCTAAAAGAGAAAACAAATAGTGTCTTGGGACAAGCTACTTAATAGTAACATTAAAGTATGACTAACTGATATTTTATCGCAGGAATGTAATCTGAAGTTAGGACAACAGTTTCTATGGGTCTCTGCTGTAATTGATACCTCTCTATCAGATACAGCAGGGACAGATAATTATTTCGGGTGGAGGGCTGCTTACCGAGTTTTGGCAAGCTGTCGAGGACCACATGGGTAGCCCCACCCCCTGACAGGTGCCCTGCCCCCTGGTCACCATCTTAGGACTGGAAGTCCCACCCCTTAACCCCCAACCTTTGCCACCAGAAGTCCCTCTCCTTGCCCCCCAGGAGTAGTCCTTTCAGCAAGGGGTTTTGCCAGAGCCAGAAAAATACCAAATTATATGCTAAAAATCAAACATCTACAATATTCATTAATTTGATTTTAAAAAATATTTTTGTCCTGATTTATGTGCGTTTGTGTAGTGTACAAAGAGATGACTGCACAATAGCTTAAAATGAAGTCTTACTCTTGTATACTGTGGGGGGTTTGGGTGGGTGGGTATAGGTTTGCGGGGGGCTGTGGGTGTGTGTGAGGGTTTTGTGGGGGGAAAGGTGTGGGGTGAGGGAGCATGCGAGTGTGTGTGGATATGTAGAGTGTGGGTGGGTATGGGGTTTGTGGGGGCCTGTGTGTGGGGGTGACTGGGGTGTGTGAGGGTATGTTGGGGTAGGGATCTGCGTGTATGGCAAGGTGTGCTTGTGGGACTCGCCCTATGCACACACACACATACCCTCCCACTCCTGGCCCTGGAATACTGGTGTGGCCCTGTGCTCCCATAGTCCAGCGATGCAGCCTGGGGCCACATGGTGCTGGAGCAGGCGTGCAGGGAAGCAGTGAAAGTCGGGGCAGGCAGAGGCTTCCAGTTGGGAGCTGGGGCCCAGCTGGCCTTTTGTTGGCTCCTGGTAGCTCCCCCTGGCTCCTACTGCCCCTGGCTCATGTCATCTTTGACAGGCAGCCAGGAGCAGATTAATATTAATTTTCTAATTTTTTTAGGGGCCCCACAGGCCAGACAGAACGGCCTGGCAGGCCACAT
>NW_005842640.1:819716-822190 GCF_000455745.1 Alligator sinensis
CGGCCTGGCAGGCCACATCCGGCCTGCAGGCTGTATTTTGTCCACCCCTGAGATACAGCTTTACTACGTATATTTGTAACAAACATGTATTAAATGAAAACTTCCAATGGCCTTTACTTTTTTTTTTTTTCTCTCTCTCTCTTTCTCTCTTTTACACGTTGGGCCAAATTCTGCTCTCGGTTTACTGGAGCACATCTAGGTGTAGCAGTGTTATTATGCATTGTTTAAATACATTGTTTATAAAAAAAATGATTCTGCAATTAATCTAGAATCCTCTTTCTCCTTATGGCAGAGCATAACTAAAGACATTTTAAGATTTGAAAAAGTATTTTCTTGTTAAACTTTTTCACGTAGTGTGTGAAATTCACTGGTGGTGTAGGTAGGTATAAGCACATTTATTTAGTAGGAGCTATGTTCTAGTATGTAGAGATGTACATGTTGCCTATTCTCCCAGATACCAGTAGCTTAATAAAAATTAAATTAAAACAGTTAAAATACATTTAAGTCGAACAATTTACAAATCTCTTTTCTGGGATTTCTGAAGTAAACTAACAACGTTAGGATTTTTCAGTCTCTCAGGTAAATCCTACCATCCATTATATTAATAAGTTATCCTGCAGAGTGCTTTGAAGAGTAACAAAACATATATCTACAGCAGAAGCCAATACTCACTCATCAAATCTCTGAATGTGGTTTTGTCATGGGTCATCAAATTATCCATAATTGCTCTCCAACTAAAAGGCAATGATTGTAGGTCAGTAGAAAAGGATGCCATTTTTATTTTTATCAGAAGAGTTTTCTTCTCTTAAGTAAATTGCAAAATATATACAGCGCCAAGTTTCCTAATGGCCCCAACCTGACCTACATCTATACATATACACACACAATTTTGCATGTGTATACTAACTGCAATATGCAATTTTCAGTATTCTCTCTTATTCATGCCAATGATAAATACATTAAAATGTACTCAATTTATGCATATAGATAAGGCTCGAGTATATGATTTTTTTCACGTGACCATGAAAGTTGTTACATCATAATTTGTATGTCCCCGTGAACAGCATAATTTTTTTGGAAAAGCGGGCATACTGCATGTAAAACTAATTATATGCTACAAGCCAAACATATCATGACATACAAGCTAGAAAAACTCTTACTGATTAACACAAGAAGCATCCATTTGGAAGAAGCTGGAATCCATGAAAAGATCAAATGCTTCTTTTTTCCATGCTCTCCTTGTATACTGATACCCACTAAGACTGCTCAGCAACTGAACACAAGCTCGATAGCTAGATGCATTATGAGCACTGGAAGGGGAAAGCAATTCAACATGAAATAATTTAAATCACTGCTTAACAGAAGTTATGAACACTTGTGCAAACTGCTGCTAAAGTTTTAAAATATCAAATAAAAATCACTGTCAGACATGCTACAGAAGCAATACCTACCTTTTGTTTAACCATACTGGTTAACCATACTCTTTAGCAACCAGAGTTTGAAAAACTGTGAAAGATTTGTGCTAGGATCCTGAATTTTATTCATGTCTCTGAGATGGGAATGCAGGATTGTGGTTAGACAGACCCAAAGCACATATCAGATTTGCTTCAGAGCACACTATGGTTAAGTGAAGAAGACTTGGGGCTGCCTTATCTGAGACTTGGATTCTATTCCAAACTATGTCTGAAGTGCCTATAAAGTATTTGTCAAGGATGGCAGCTAATACTTCAGTATCTTTGGAAGCTGGGGTATGAGGCCCTGATCAAGAAGGGCTGTGAAATGCATGGACATAAAAACAGCAGCCAGAAAGATGAGATCTGACCTGCTGGCTCACAGCTCAACCTATTTATTTCAAATGATTTGTTGAAGGGACTGTTCTCCCTCAGATGGATTCTGGGAACCAACCAAGGTTGAAGAGCTGGTTCTATCAAAACTGAATACTCACAGCATAAGAATATCCATTTTTTTAATATCAAATTCCATAACACAATACAGAAAAGACATCAACACTAAACAGTAGAGATAAGGCATATAAAGCAAATTATTAAAATGTATAAAATATATATTTATCTAAGGGCATGACAATCTTATCAATGTCTGAAAGACATTTAATCTTAAATTTCAGGCTTAAAGTCTGAAAAACCTCTAACAGTTGGCTAACTTGTTAGGGAAAGGTCCTTCTTACCTAGGTTTCAAAAGTGCTAACAAAGTGCATTTAAAGTAGGCAGTTCAGCAAGAACTGCAATTCTAGGTTAAACAGCAAAAATCCCAAAGTAGACCTGGTTTTTTTCACTCTATTGCTTACTAAAAAGCTTAATAAATAAAGTAAAAATATATATACCATATATTTGCTTGAATATAAGACAAAAATTTTTTCCCCAATCAGCATGGGGAAAAAAACCTCCTTGGCTTACATTCACATATTCACATACAAGAAAATTTCATTATATACAGTACAAGCCATCTGCCTGTCA
>NW_005842640.1:822361-823113 GCF_000455745.1 Alligator sinensis
GGGCCGAGGCGGGGGCGGGGGGAGGAGTGGGCCTAGGCCAAAGGCAGGGAGGAGGCCTGCTCCCCCCCTCCCCCAACCACTGTTGCATCCCCCCAACCGCTGCGTTGGGCCTGCTCCCCTCTCCCACGTCAGGCCTGGGCCCGCTACTCCCCTTCCCCCACTGCCGCGGCGCACCTGCTCCCACCTGTCTGTCTGCCCACGCTTTATTTGCACTCTGACTGGCTGACAGAAACAACCAACCAATAAGAGTGCGAGTACAGAGTTAGGACAGGAGGTGGTGGTGTGGTGTAGCACCGCCATGACAGTGGGGACACAGTGGACAGAGTAGGGGGCCCCTCATCTCCGCTGCCCTACTCCCCTACTCCCTAGAGGCAGTGGTAATGGAGCAGACAGGCCCTTGCTCCTTGGAGGTGGCAGTGGCGGCGTCCGGGCGGGGAGCAGGGTTGAGACACCGTGGGGAGAAGGCAAGGACAGCACTCCCCTCTGCTCCCTGCGCTGCTCCCTCCCAATGCAGGGAGGATGGGGGGGCGCACCAGGCTCAGCCCAGCTCCGAAATGGAGGTGGTGGGGAGCGACCTGGCTTGGCTCCGAAATGGTGGCGGCGGGGGGAGGGGGGCGGGCGACTTGTCTGGCGCTGGCCCCACAGTGGTGGCGGGGAGGGTGCTGGGCCCAGTCTGGTCCCAAAATGGAGGGTATGGGGGGGGGGGCACTGGGCCCCGCAATGATGACGGGGGGGGGGGGGGGCCGGCCGGG
>NW_005842640.1:823254-882130 GCF_000455745.1 Alligator sinensis
GGGGGTGGGGGGAGTGGGCCCCAGCCCTGAAGAGGTGGGGGTGAAGGTGGAGGGAGCGAGCCTGGCCCCAGGCCTCTACCCCCACCTCTCCCAGCAGGCAACAGAGCAGATGGGCCAGTGGCACTGGCCCTGCCCCCCACTGTTACCAGCACCGCTGGCACTAGCCCCCTGACCCTGCAGGCAGTGATGAAGCGGATGCAAGGCCAGCAGTGCTGGCCCCGTCCCCCCTGATCCCAACAGGCTGCAATAATGGAGAGGATGGGGGGGGAATTCCAGCGCCACTGGCCAGGACCCCTGGTATTGCAGGCTGTGGCGAAGTGGACTGGAGGGCAGTGCCAGCAGATGAAGGTCGGGGAGGCAGCCTAGCCCTGAAGCAGTGGGGTGGGAGAGGGAAAGTGGGCCTGGCCTCGAACGTTGCAGGGGCAGGGCCAGACGCAGGCTGCTGTCCCCAGCTGCCCTCCCTACCATCATTTTTGACAGGCATTTGGCTAGTATATCATAAAACTGCTGTCAAAACCAGCATGTGCTCAGTAATGGAAACCAACTTTAAGTTGATTAAATGTAGCCAGCATTGAACACGACTACAAAACACATAGCCCATATTGCACAAACATACCTATGGGAACTTTCCTACAACAAGGACAGAACAGTACAGCCCATGTGAATAAATTCTGTAGTAGTGCCCGTTGAGTACAGTCCCCCCCCAGGCCCTGACTCTTTTTCAAGTCATAGTGAGCCACTACACTGCATACGTTTTGACTTCCTCTTCACTCCCACAACTGAGCTGTGGCTTTCTTTTCCAATTCCAATCATTCCTGTTTCTTCACAGGCCATGTCTGACAAACATTGCCAAATGGGGCCCCAAACAGTTCACCATGAATCCCTCTGCCATCCCCTCTCTCAGCTTGTTGCAAATGATTAGTGTGGCTCTGCCCTCCAGAAGATGGAGCCAAACCAGGTTGCCTTGTCTGCATATAGATTTCTGGAGGGTCCCAGGATTCATGACAAGAACACCTGGTTCCAGTATCATGAGTGGGGGGCTAATTAGCACATTGGTCTCTTGTGGAGGGTATCTGGAGTACACACACACACACTGAGCAGCGCTGAGCTATGCAGTCACCATGGCTTGAAATGCTGTTGACCGTCTGGGATCCAGCCCAATGGAAAATCATGAGCCTTGTGGCTTTGAACTAATATTATGCATAGTATGTACAACATAGAAGTACATACTAAGTACAAACCAAAGTGCTGCTTGAAAGTGTGTTTATGGACCACCTGGGCTAAAGCTTGCACCAGTTTCAAAAAAGATAAATGCTTCAATTCTGGATGAACAAAGTCTATGGGTACCTGTAATAATTCACCTATATGCAAATTATAACAGGTCTGTTTATTTCAAAGTCAGCGTTTTCAAAACTTGCCCCTCAGTTCCATGCGCTCATGGAGAGCAGGATCTGACACTAAGGGGGGCGGAGGGGGAGGGGGGAGAGGCTGCAAGGCGAATAAGTTGTGGGGGAGAGGAAGGGGGCCGCCTGACCTTCCAGTTTTATTTTCTCTGCTGTAGCAGTGGGAGTAAATTCTATACCTGGAGAACTATAACAAATTTATACACTTTCCATTTATAGAATCTAATTATGAGGTGTTGTCTTATATTCAGGGTAACCTATCTGAGTAAATAAGGTAAATTCATTCTTAATGGGTACTACTCTAGCTATCATTCATATGCCAATTATTATATATATTCTTTATCTTGTCAAAAGTTAGCCTTGTCTGACATCAAACCACTACATGTACCTTGTAACTTCTACCCTAGGTTTTTCAATCCAGCTTGCTTGATTTTTCTAAACTGGTTCACACCTTGTGACATTCTCTAGCCTGAGCATTACTTTGCCTGTTCTTCTTAGTCTGATAACTGTCAAGCAAATACAAATAACCCTGTACTATCATATCCTTAAAGAGCTCAAGGCTTATAGTCTACAGGAGTCAGACAGTCAGGCACACTCCTTTTTCTGCTGGGAAATTTCTGTCTGCAAAGTGCCATGGAATAGGGAGCCTGATGTGACTGAAATGTCATACATCCAGCAAATTCCAGTAGGCTTTAGAGACCCGGTTCTTCAAAACTGTAATGATACCTGTGATTGCGGAGGTAGGGTACCACATAATGCATTATATTTACAAGTAAAGGAATAACTCTCTCTTTCTCATCACTGTAGAAAACCATATCCAAAAGATGAGCCAGAACCTAGGAAGGAAAAAAAAAAGAAAGAACACTTGGTTTTACCAAAGTGTGACTCCCAACACAAGGTTTATTTATACAGCAGCTTTCATGTAATATGTCTATCAATAAAATAGTGCTCCAAATCCCATCTATGATGAATTATTACCATAGGAAATAAGAAATAATCTCTTTGTACATTCTCTTTATTAAAGTGAATTTGGTGCGTGTTCATCCTACAACTTAATATATGCATACAGTGCAGCACAGAAAGCTTTTGTATAGTTTCTTGCCAAAGAAGAGCAGTTTATAGGGCAAGTCTCCACGTTCAGTAGCATGTTTGCCCAAACAGATAAAAATAGCATGAACTATACAAGCATTCATTCATATTTAAAACTGAGGTGATTATATCCCATGAAATATACAGGTTCAAAAACCCAAATGATAAATATTCATTACATATTTAAAAATAAATTAATAAAACCCATGAACTCTTAGCCAAGACTACATATTATGCCAGGGCTGTCCAGCTGGTTGCCTGAGGGTCATATACAGCTCACAAGGGGTTATATTATGGCCACTGTTCCCCCAATCCCTTGGGTTGTGATAGCAATCAAGGCCTCTGGGCTCCCCCTCCCTTCTCCAGCTGCTGTTTCTTGCTCCTGCCCCAGGAGGTGGGGAAGTGTCGGGGGTGACAGGGAAGTGGAGGCTGAGTTTGGGGCATGTGGTGCAGCAGCTGGGGAGAGGGGTGCCTGTGTAGGTGTGCAGTGCAGCAGGGCAGAGAGGGGGGAAGGAGCCTGCACAGGCTTGTGGTGCAACAGCTGGGAAGCAGGGAGCATGAGGGCACATGGTGCAATGGTGAGGAAAGAAGTCTGCACAGATGTGCAGTGCCGCAGTAAGGGGGGAAGTAGCAGGGGCGGGGGGTGGCAGGGACATCTGAATGGCCCTCACTGTTGCAGCCTCTGTCCACTTAGAAATTGGACTTCCCTATATTATATTATACGTCTTACAAAACAGCAAAATATTGCTAGAAACTCATGAATGATATGTCTACATACCAAACACCCATGGTCCCTTACCTCATACACTCCAAAAAACCATGATCCAAGAAACCAAACCTTATAACATGTCAGGAGCTACAAAGATCAACACTGAAGCACATGACACCCAGGCAATGGCTACAGTCATCTTACTTTATTTTACTTGCATTTGTGGAAGGGGAAAAAAAAAAGTCAGCTAAAATGCCCACCACAAACTGCTACAAATTAACACAAGCATGCAAGTGAAGATCATGGCAGGTAATCAGGTCTCCTTTAGGCATCTGTCAGTAGGCACCATCCCTGAATCAAAGAGCTTTCTGATCACCTGGCCCCTGTATTTTTTCAGAACAGTGAGATTGGTTCAGGTTTTTGGGCATTATAACAACCCACTTAATAAATAAATGAGGTTCACCTCTCACAGTATATGTACATTTCACATTTTTTTTCACCAGATGTATTAATTAGCATTTCTGCAAGGTAAGTTTCACATTTAGGTGCATGTTTCTAAATGCTATAGGTCCTTTTGTAATACAATACCAATATTTCAGGATTTAGTACACTGGAAAACATTTACCTCAGAAAGTAAGGTTAATGCGTGGACACTATATACAGATGGAGTTATGTTTGAAGTTTCCAGAACTGGTGATAACATATCTAAATTAAAAAGGGACAGCAAGAAATAATTAATTTTGGAAACTATTTCTATCAGCATCTATGAAAAGCATTTTAAAGCAAATATTTTCAACGACATAAAAGTGGACTATTTAGTTTTTCCCTGTACATTACATATAACAGAGTTCAATATACCACACAAGTTCAAATTTATTTAGTAAATTCACACACTGCAAAGCTATCATTTTCAGTAACATAAAGGTAATTGAACTAATTAAATCCATTATTTGAATAAATTCCGTATAAACCACCTTCAACATCAGATTCCAAGTTGCTTCCATCAACCATAATCTTGGGGGAAGGTTTAACCTCTAGGTTTCGTCTTAGCCAAGTAGTCTGTTCTAAGGAAGAACCAGCAATTGCACCAATGGCATCCACTATTTTGTGAGTTACATCCTGGAGGAAAACAAAAAAACAAAGCTTAAAAAAATCCTCCAAAAAACCCTTGTGTAAAATGGTGTTTCTTCTTTTCTGAGACTTTTATGTTTTCTAGACAGAGATCCATTAGTTCAGTAGCAAGAAAGAAAAGATATTAAATGGAGTTGCATAATGCCTTTTCTATGTACTTCCCTTATATTTTACCAATTACAAATGTTTCTTGAAGGACAAGGTGCAGTTCTTTGCATCAAAACCATGGACTACTTAAGGAGTTAAGCAGAGTTAGAAGTATAGGAAAAACCTTAAGGAAAGTAGTCTAGAGCTTTAAATACACAATAAATTCACTTAAGGTACTTTTAAGAAGTACAGCAAGAATATGCACATCTGGCTGCACACAGAATGGAAAGGTGATTAGTATTAGTGTCATACAAAAGTGTACAGAAGTTAGAGAAAAATGTAAGTTGAATATAAATTTTGGATTCAATGTTGTTATAAATACAAACTTGGATTAGTGTTTTATATATGAGTACCTCAAGCAAGACACGTAAGGTACGTTCTGTACATAGGATTGTTTGGCTTTAGTTGGAATACTCTATACTGGACTCTAAAACTCTTAAAAGTAGACAGATGATCAGAAAGGCCAGAGAACAGGAACAGAAATTATAAGAATTTGGAAAATAAAAAATTCCTCTGTAAATTTAAGAGGAATGGGCAAGGTTCTATCTGGAGAAGAGATGCCAGAGAGAAGTTGTGGACAGTCATAACATTTATCTTGCAGCATGTAGCTTAAAAGGTCAATAAAAATGAACAGACAGACAATGCACAGCACAATTATGCTGCAACTCAATGCAACTTGCATAAAAAATGACTGGAGCTGATGAAATAAGGGTAACTGACACACTTCAAAGTGAAATACTTCAGATTATGCCTGTCCTATCCACCCATGCATAGAAAAAAGCTGGCCAGCTGAAAAGCATCCTGTGCTTAAGCTTCTCCTTCTGCCAATAAGGTTCTGCAGTTTCCAGGCTGGAAGACTGCAGAAAATGTGGCTGAAAAATGCTAGGATCTCTGATCTCCAACCCCTTGCAATGGGATGGTACCACAGAATCTAGCAAACTCTGAGATGTATTTGGTGGGACAGCACTGTATATTTGTATATTATTAATGAGGTAGCAAATAAAAGTGTTACAAAAATCTGCTGTCATCTGAAATGTTTACAGGAAGGAATATCAACAGTGAGAACAGAACAAATAATTATTTCACTCACTTTTTTTGTAAGTTAACTATAAACAATAGAAAAAACTGCAAAAGTAAATAGAAGGCCTTAACAATAAAATCAGTTGCCTAAAGCTATTTTATTGCTGAACAGGAAGAACCATTTAGACTATACTACTCTTAAAACAGCCAGTTGCTGAACTATATTTTCAATGCTAATTTTATACAAGAACATTTTCTCACCTGAAGGTCTCTTTGATCTTTCTTATTCTCCAGATTGGGGTTTTTCATAATAAACTCATTTAGAACACTAAAAGAAAATATATGAAAAAATACTGGCAATAATCTTAAAATAAAATAACATCAGTTTAAAAATATTAGGCCAAAATCCATGAAAGATTCATATGCACAGTACAAATTTAGTGACATTTTAGCTGTTTCCTTTAGTTTGCTAAAATTCCAGAAAACATATTTCCATGTCTGATATGTATTTTATTTGTAGCACTATACCTTGTTTACTTAATATTTTATGGAGTACCTGTTAACACTACCATATATCCAAAACATAATAATTACGATATTTTTAAAACAAATTTATTAGCAACTACAAATCTGGTTTAATATCCCACATTAGTATTACTACAATTTCCAAAGACTGAGGTTTGATGTTTAACACACACGCCTGAATTTTACATTTTATTTCTGATGTTCAGCAAACTATTTGTATGCCAATAATTATAATTCCTATTTTATGGGAAACAAAGACCTAATATATACAAAAAAACAACATAAGCGTGATTTACAAAAGGCACGAATAGAAGAACAAATTATACAGAGTAAAAAGGTGGGGAGATCATTACCCTGAGTCAGCTGCTTCATGGAAACTGTTTGTTTGTCCACTCTGAATGTGTAGTAAGTGGAAGTTAACTATGATAACTTTGCCCTATTTTATTTATGCTGACCCAGTTTAGCTTTCATTTACTTCAGGACAGAAGACAATACTGAGCAATTACTGTTTCCAGTTACCACTGCTCACTTGTGGTAAATCTTAACCCCTTCTTTTGGTATATAATTTGTTTATTTGTCCATACCCTTAGTACATTTAGAAGATTAAAGCACTATTTAGGTTGTGTGATTGATTAAATCAAAAGTTTCGAATACTTTATTTTACAATGATTTATATTTATAGTTTCTAATGAAATTAACTGCTCACCCAAGTATGAGAAACTGCCCCGGTGCTGGAAGACCAAGCTGTATAGAGTCCTTCAGAAGAAGTAATAGTGATGCCCAGCTATCCACTAAATTGGACACTGGTATCCTGCAAGATGAAATTAAAGTGAAAAAAAATCACATTAAGGCTCTCAGGGTACCTGTAGACTTGCTGGAATGTTGCTCTGACGTGCTGTAATTACAGCATGCCAGACTCAATTAACTGAGTCTGCTGGAGTGTGCCAACTAGTGCGCTTCAGCAGCCCCTGCAGCTCATGTATTCAGTGACCCCACACTTCAAAATATGGTCAGGGGTGCTTTAACTAAAGCTTGAACAAGCTTTAAAACTCCCCCACTGCCATTTTGAAGCACAGGACACAATACAGACACTGTGGGCACTTTAATTAGAGTGGATCTCAGAGCTGCTCCAATTAAAAAGGCCCCCCCGCAACCCCAAAGTACATGTAAAGACACCCTTATTTCCTAAGTTCTCTTTTTAGTATTATGTCTTTCCTGTCTAAATGTGTCAATTAAATTACTGTTTGTGCAGAGGATCAAAATTTAGTTCTCATCTTTCTCACTTGATTTACAGACCAAGAGGAAGTGGTACACCATGGACATAATGCACTGGACTCTGGAAGGAGGGAAAAGAACAGCGCATTCAAAAGATAGTCTGCCTGGCCTATAACTGGAGGAATACCTACGACATTTGCAGTAACTGAATTCATCCTTCCTCAGCTGGATGGTGGTCAGCTGTAGGGCCTCTCAAGTTAGATGAAGGAACATGGTAAAGGCACAACTGGGGAATGGAGAAAATACTCTTCTCTCCAACAATTAATATAATTAAAAAAAAATTTTTTTAAATAATTATTCACAGGTTCAACATATACAATTTTCAGTTTATAGTGTTATACCAAAAGGATGCAAATTTATTTGAAGGATTTATAATGTCCAGATTCTCTTTTCATAGATTCTTAGGGGCTGGAAGGGACCTCACAGATCACTGGGTCCAGCCCCCTGCTCTAGGCAGGAAGACAACTGGGGTCAAGTGACCCCAGCGAGGTGAATGCCCAGTCTCTTGAAAACCACCAGGGTGAATGACTGCACCACCTCTGGAGTGAGTTTATTCCACAGTCTGGACACCCTGACTGTAAAGGAGTTTTTCCTGGTATTAAGCCTGAAGTGGCTTTCCCAGAGCTTGTATCCATTGGTCCTGGTCTTCCCCAGGGATGCCCTAGTGAACGGTTCTTCCCTGAGCTCCTGATGCACTCTTCTGATATATCAGTAAGCCGCTATATCAAGTCCCCTCTCAACCTTCTCTTCTTTAGACTAAAGAGGCCCAGGTTCTTCAGCCTTTCCTCGTATGGCTTGCCTTGCAAGTCCTTGATCATATGGTTAGCTTTTTTCTGGACCCTCTCAAGTTTTTCCACATCCTTATTGAAGTGCGGTGCCCGGAACTGGATGCAGTACTCCAACTGTGGTCTCACCAGTGCCAAGTACAGCAGGAGTATCACTTCCTTAGTTTTACATGAGATGCATCGGTTGATGCATGCGTGTTATCTGTCTTGCTGACCACTGCCTTGCACTGATGGCTCATATTCATGCAATGGTCCATCATTAACCCCTAGGTCCCTTTCAGCCGTGGTGCAAGTCAAGCAGTCACCACCGAGTCTGTATGTATGTTGAGGGTTGTTTGCCCCCAGATGGAGCACCTTACACTTGGAAGTGCTAAACTTCATCTGGTTCTGGTCTGCCCAACTCTCTACCCTGTCCAGGTCTACCTGTCTCTGCAACCTATCTTCTGACGTGACCACACTGCCCCATAACTTTGTGCTGTCCACGAAATTGGCCAGCGAGCTTTTCACTCCCCCATCCAAATCATTGATAAAGCTGTTGAAAAGCCCCGGTCCAAGCACAGACCCCTGAGGGACACCCCTGGCCACTTTGCGGCAGGACAACACAGATCCATTCATGAGAACTCTCTGGGTCCTACCCTTTAGCCTGTTTCCCACTCACTGAATTATCAAGTAGGTGAGCCCACAATCTTCCAGTTTTTTCTAAGGATATTGTGGGATACTAGATTGAAAGCCTTTTGGAAGCTTAAGTATATAATGTCTACCTTGTCTCCCATGTCCAGGTGGCGAGAGACCTGGTCGTAGGAGATGAGATTGGTAAAACAAGACCTATCCGTGACAAAGTCATGCTGGCTGTCATTCAGAATCTTACCTTCCACAAGCATATCGCACACAGATTCTTTAATGATCTTTTCCAGGATTTTCCCTGGGATAGAGATTAGGCTGACTGGCCTATAGTTGCCTGGGTCCTCCCTCTTCCCCTTCTTGAAGATGGGCACAACGTCGGCCCTCTTCCAATCCTCAGAGATTTCCCTTGCGCGCCACAAATTCTGAAAGAGCTTTGCCAGGGGTTCCATAATGACCTCAGCCAGCTCCTTCAGCACTCTCGGATGAAGTCCATCCGGTCCCACTGACTTAGAAATGTCTAGCTTTTCTAGTTGGTATTGCACTTGCTCAGCATCCACAGTGGGGAGGCTGCCATTCCTGGCATGCTCCCCATGAGCCTTATCTCGCATGTGTCTGTTTGTTTACTGCTTGATGACACAGAAGAAAGCCATGATTTACCCTTGGCCTCTTTGTCTTACCTTTGAATATAGGCATAGAAAAACTGCAGCATACAGACTTCCAGTGAGAGATGCTTCTAGAAAGATATGAAAATCAGTGTCATCAAGAAACAGAAATTAATTTGTTATTTTTGTCTATGTCAATGAAAATGGTGGATACTGAACCTATTCCCAGCTTTCTAATGGTAAACAACATTTATTAGAATAACTTGAGGTCAAATTAAATAATTTGCACTAAGATGGGAGCCTGGGTGCCAAACTTTGATACCTATATAAAGACACTCTTTATGCTTCTAGACCTATTCCATACCCTCCCTCCTCCGTACAGCCATTGTGAATGAAGTATGGCATGCCATCCACTGGCTCCACAGTTACCACATCTGGTTTCTCCTCAACCTGGTATATTATTAACATAATGCCAAACCTTTTAAATAGAGGAATAAAGGAGAAATGAATGGGGAGCATAAAGGCATCCAATACCTAAAAAAAAAAAAATTAGAACCCATGGGGGGGGGGGGGGGGGGGGGGGGGCGGGGGGGGGGGGGGGGGTTAAGAGTCAGCTCTGTTTAATTCATCTATCCAGTGCAGGAGTGTCAAATTAATCTCACGCAGACTGGATCTAGACCTAAGGGGTTTCTTGCAGGTTGAACATGAACCTAGCAGTGGTTGGGACAAGTGGCAGTAGGAGTGGTGCTGTATCAGCACAATTATTGCACATCCCTTGCCACCGAAGGCCGTTCCCAACAGAGCTCTGTAGTTTCAAATTCTGTAACAGGCCCCACCACTGAATTCCCAGGCCCACCAGGAGCCCTGCATGCTTGAGGAAACAGTTGCAAAGACCAGATGCAACCCATGGATCGTATTGGTTGATACTTCTAATCTAGTGGACATGTAGGAGAGTGAATTTTAAAATTAGTATCTGACCCTGAATGGATGCAAAACTGACTTGTTAACCCGAAAACATTTATTTTTGCAAGCTTAATTAATTTTATAACTTCACTCTATATTCAGGACCTTTCACTAAATATACGTTAAAAATGAGAGAAATGAGTTTCCACACGGATGGTTAAACTAGTATTACCAGGACAGACTCTTCTAGAGAACAACCACAGTACAGCAGAAGCAAGTTCCTTCACACAAAGAATTAAATACCTATAGCATCTAATATAAACTTCTAAAATAGCATCAAACAAACCAGCAGCAGCATTACTATTCTCATACCTTGTCCTTGGCTATGGCTGGAGGCTGCTTTAAAACCTCTTTCACTGTTTGTATAACTGTCTCAGTTCTCATAACACTAATAGAGCGGACTAGCTCTACCAGTAGAAGTTGTTCTTCACTGGCTGTAGGAATTACCTGGAAAACCCAAACATGCCACAGATTGTCATACAATTAGTAAAACTGCCTGCTGTAACAGGTTTCCCAAGTGAAAACTTTCTAAGCGAAGAAGGGTCACTGAAAATGCATGACAACCCCAGAGCACAAAAAATCATGAAAGTTACCTCCAGATATAAACTACTTACAATGGATGTCAATCTGTCAGGTCTTAGTTATAATCCCTAGACTGAGATATTGCAACCAAAAACCCACCTTCAAACAGGTAAGCATTCAAGTCAGGATATGTGATAGTGATGGTTACAGCCACAAGCTTACCTCAAACTTTAGTACATAACCTGTGTCATACAAAGCTTTAATTACATAAGCACGTGCTGTATGATATATCTCTTTTCTACTTCAGATGCACATTCACAGGATCTTCTAAAAGTATAGATTAGAAATGTACATCACATTAGCAGGGTTCACCTAAGTCATTTATATATCACAGTTATGATATAAATGAGCCAAGCATTCCTGCATATTGCTCTATTTACTGTACACCTAGAAGGAGGTACGGTGATGGTTGTAGAAAAAACATAGGATAATATGGTTCACTGAGATTAGTGCACATGCAGAGGAGACAAAGGTACATGCTTAGCCTTAAAGTTAACAAGAGATGCAGGTGGTCAAGACTTCTGAAAATTTGGGGCCTAATATGAATATTGGTGGCTTAATTCAGACACCCAAGTTTGAATATATTGCACTAAGCAGTTGTGCACTGCAGATTACTGTTATGACTCATGGACTAATAACTTTCCAGAATAAGTAAAATTATAAATTTAAATTTTTGGTTTTAAGCTTTGAGTCATAGTAGGAGGTCTGATGTTTAATCTAACGTGTTACTTTTATTCCAAGCCTCTGCTTAAAAATTAGTCGCACGCAACACTGTTTTAAAAGAACTGGCTGATCAAATCTAAGATGCATTTGACCATGCAGTTATTTATTTATAAATTCCTATCACATAATTCCTTTCCATGTGGTAAAATATATTTTTCATTTAATCTAAAGCCTCCCTTTTGATAGGTCTTGATCTCACAGTAAGCAAGCTTCTTTTCTTCTGCTAATTGTTTGTTTGGTACCCCTGAAAATTTCTCCTTCCTTAAATTTCACAGCTTTACCCATTATTCTTAAAAATTTCTATGCTTGCTCTCTTCCTCAAACCAGAAGAAGAATGCTTTGAATTTGAAAGCTTGTGTAATTTTATCCCAACGATACAACTAGTCTAATAAAAGATACCACCTTGCAAAATCCTTGCCTGAAATTTTAAGTTTTCAAGAAAAGTAGCAGTAATCTAGGAAATCAGTTCATTTAAGTAACTCGGTCACTTGACAATACACACACCTTTGTCCTAGAAGTGTTTTTGTTTTGTCTCCTTTCATTCCAGACAAATGCAATAGCAGCCATGAAGTGAACACCATGATTCATTGAGATGGGACCCAACAATTCAAGAATCTGCTGCCTCAAATTCTGAAACACAAAACCAGAACTTGTGTATATTAAAACAGGCAACCAAATGGGGAATTCTAGTTGACTGGCAGACTATACTGGAAAATGTCTCCTCACCATTCATTTTCTGAGAATGAACATCTTAATCTGAGACATTTAAGGCAGTGCCTCTCTTCCGCTAAATCCCAAAGGCATCATAGAGAGATACATGGAAATTAGCCAGATACCTTTTACATTTGCTCACACAAGTGCTTCCAATGGTACAATGAAGCATTAAAATCTTATCAATAAATTACATAGATTTCTTTACATTACTGCCATTTATTTTGAATGTGCTGTGATAGGGCAAATGATCATCCAAATATTACCCTGCACTAGTTGGTTTCTTAACAAATTACAGTGTAACAGCTCTAAATGAACACAGGCTAAGTGCTTTCTCAAGTACTGAAAGTTCAAACAAAGAAAATAATTTGTGATGTATGGAAGAGCTAATGTTTGGTAACCAGTTATTCTGGTGTATAAAGGACGATTTTGCATTTCTGGAAAAAGTGCTATGGATCGTCTCTTGTATTAGCAGGGACTGATTTCATGGAATGTTCCTGTCAATGAATGACTGGGAAGCCTGACTTTTATGGAAAGGCAATACATGGAATTAGATGCCAACAGCTTAAGTAGACAGGTATGAAAACCTGTTGAAGTGCCATCTTTTATACACATGGATCATAAAAATGATATTTGATATATTAAGGTGAACAGCTATGTGGTATGTATAGACAAGATAACGATAAACCTAAGTGAAAGTCAGGCTAATTTTGTTCTTAAAAAAAATAAAAATAAAATAAACTTTCAATAGTAGGAGAATTTGAATCACTTCTGACAAGTGGATATGCAGGATTTCCAGCATCTCATTACTTTAATACAGTAGGGGACAATCTTTTTGCCAGGGGTGCCACCACTTAGCTCTGTGTCCCTCCCGAGAGCCATTCCAATTCCCCTCTGCTGCTCAATCTGCTGCTTGGCTTTATGCTCCCTGCCCCATGTTCTCTGCCTTATCTTCTGCTCTGTTTTCTGCTCCCTGCCCTGTACTTCCTGTCTGTTCTGTTGCTCTATTTTCTGCTTCCTGTCCTATCTTCCTGCCCCCCTCCCAGATTGGCCATGTACCACACACAGAGGCTACCCATGCCATTTGTGACACTCGTGCCACAGGCCAGACACCCCTGATTTAATATCTTTTGAAAAGGTCTTTGGATAACATATTGTCTAGTTCTTCCCCAATTTCTTCTTTACATTTGCCAATGATCTGATACAGATGACCCAAAGATTGCTGTAACCTGTTGGCAACTGGAGTGCCCAAGCTGCATGGGCGGCAAAAAAAGGAGCTGGGCTGCCTGCACTGTGAGTGATGTGCACAGCCATGGCGGGTGGAGGGCTTAAGTAGTGGAGGGAATTGGGCCATCTGTGCTGTTGGGGTGGGGGTTGCTTGCATGGCACATGCGGTTGCAGGGGAAGGTGCTGCGAGTGCAGCAGGGGGGAGCCAGATTGTCTGGGCTACTGTGGGAGGGGAAGAGAGATGCATGCTCAGTTATGAGGGAAGAGTATTATTCACGCAACAGGAGGGAACTAGACTGCCTCTGCTGTGGCGGGGAAGCTACACCCAGGGGTGGGGAGGTGTGGAGATGGGAAGGGCTGCCTGTGCTGCAATGCAATGGGGACATGCAGCATTTGGCTGCCCAGAAGTTGGACAGCCCTGATTTTACATGACACCTCTACATGTAAATTATATCACCTACAGGAGATGGATGACGCAGGGACATGAGCAGATTCAGGATTTGGTAAAATGGGGTGCAGAAGCAACAACCTACATTGTAGGAGTGGCTGCATCCTGCTCCCAGCCTCCACTCTCCCTCCCCCCCCCTTTGGGACAGGCAAACCTTGCCATGGGAGCAGAGCTGGGCAATTCAAGTCACTGAATCAGGTAAAAATTTCCTCACAATCCCTACACTCAGCACCTCCCTTCCTTCCCCTCCATGCTTAGTGGCACATCTGGTCCCCTCCTTGCTCATTCCCCCCCTGCCACCTCCCCTGCTTGCCACTGATGATATGTATCTTTGGCTGCCCCGGGGTTTGGAGGAGCTCCAGAGCCACTCCTGCCCCTTTCTAGCTAGGCTGTGCCAGAAGCACAGCTCAGCAAGGGACAGTGGTGGTAGTAGGTGGATTCTCCCTCTCTGTGCCTACTCCTGGGCTGGCAGGGAGCAGCTGGAGGGTGGGAATCAGGAAAGGAGGAAGACCCACCCACCACCACCACCACTATCTCAGGCAGTGCAACCCAGTTGGATATGGGCATATGCACTGTGGAGCTCCCCTACCCCTGGTGCAGCTGGAGAAAGGAGAAACAGCAGCAATGGTAGAAAGGGGAAGGGGAGAATAGGAGGGGAAGGGAAATGCCACTGAGGGGAAGGGAGAACATATTCTTATTCAAATTCTTACCGATTTCAGGGACTTAAAAGTCTCTGGCTGCTGTTCCCACAAAATGGACTGAAAAGGGAATGTGTCTGTGCCACTGCACCCCCTCTGGATCTGCCCTGACCACAGATATCTGATTGTGTTATATTTATCATTATTTTAAGCACATCGTAAGATTTTTCTTAATAAATGTGCTGTGAAAATGTTTCCAGCTGTATGCCTTAATTCTTCTATGTTACCCTGAGAGAGCAAAGGAATCATATTATGTCAAACTGGATACATTTTACTGAAGTAAAGCTTGAACATTTACTCTAGCCTTTTTGGGAAACAGTTTAGGTGTTGCAACTGTTAAGAGAATTTTCTAAAAAAACCCAAAAAACAACAACTTGCAAGGAATACAATTAGACTTAGTTTGACAAAGATATTAATGCACAGTTTAAACCATGCTACCCCTGGTATTCAAACCTTGGTTGATCCAAGATTAATAGTAGTAACAGAAGCAGCTGCTGCAACAGTTGTCTTCTCAGAAGAATCTGCCTGATGCAGAATGCTCCACAGCAGAGTCACAGAAGACATGATCATATGAAGGATGGATAAGATTCCATTGCGCGCTTCAAATAAGTGCTTCTGGTCTACATTAACCAAGAGCTAGCAGATATAAAGGAAAGAAATCATTAAATTTTGACAGACCAGCTTGATCAAAATAGCGTAAATTATGAATGAACAATTTACATCTGTAACCCTTCAATCTTAATACCTTTTCACTCTGATTTTACCATTAATATAATCTGTGTGGATTTTATTAGATGGTCAAGAACTACTTTATTTAGAACTGCTTCTTCTCAATAAAAAAATAAGTTTCATAGTTGGTAGGGTTGGAACGGACCTGAGCAGATCATCAAGTCCAACCCCCTGCCATGGCAGGAAAGAGTACGGGGTCCAATGACCCTGGCAAGGTGGTTTTCAAAGACCCCCAGGGTAGGAGCCAGCACCACTTCCCTTGGAAGTTGGTTCCAGATCCTAGCTACCCTGACTGTGAAGTAGTGCCTCTTGACGTCTAGTCTGAATCTACCCTCTGCTAGCTTGTGACCGTTATTTCTCATCACTCCTGGGAGTGCTCGGGGGAACAGGGACTCCCCCAATGCCTGTTGGTCCCCCCCTGATTAGTTTGTAAAGGGCCACTAGATCCCCCCTCAGCCTTCTCTTGTGGAGGCTGAACAGGTTCAGGTCCCTTAGCCTCTCCTCGTAGGGCCTACCCTGTTGACCCCGATCATGCAGGTGGCCCTCCTCTGGACCCTCTCCATGCTCTCCACATCCCTCCTGAAGTGTGGCGCCCAGAACTGGACACAGTACTCCAACTGTGGCCTGACCAGTGTCACAAAGAGGGGGAGGATCAGCTCCTTGGACCTGCTTGAGATGCATCTGTGGATGCACGACAAGGTACGATTAGCCTTCCTGACAGCATCCCCACACTGTTGGCCCATGTTCATTTTGGCATCAATGACTCCAAGGTCCTTTTCTGCCTCGGCACTGATGAGAAGGGAGTTCCTCAGATTGTAGGTATGCTGCTGGTTCTTCCCTCCCAGGTGCACTACCTTGTACTTGTCAGTGTTGAAACCCATCCTGTTCTCATCCGCCCACCCCTGTAACCTGTCTAGGTCCAATTGCAGCCTATTCCTTCCTACTAGCGTACCCACTTCTCCCCACATTTTAGGGTCATCTGTGAATTTGAACAGGCTGCATTTTACCCCTTTGTCCAAGTTGCTGATGAAGATGTTGAACAGTGCGGGCCCGAGGACCGAGCCTTGGGGAACCCCACTGCCCACATCCCTCCAGGTCGAATAAGACCCGTCCACCATCACTCTCTGGGTGTGGCTCTCCAGCCAGTTAGTGACCCATCTGACGTGTAGGCATCAACACCACAGTCTCCTAGTTTTTTAATGAGAATGGGGTGAGAGACCATGTCAAAGATCTTCCTAAAGTCCAGAAAGACTATCCACCGTGACACCTGCATCCAGGGATTTGGTGACCTGGTCATAGAAGGCCACCAGGTTGGACTGACAGGACCTGCCTCTAATGAACCCATGTTGGTTGCCCCTAAGCAGTCTCCCCTGCTGGCCCCTCGTGGACATGCGTCAGGATAATTTTCTCCAAAAGCTTCCCCAGGACTGAGGTAAGACTCACGGGCCTATAGTTTCCTGTGTCCTCTTTCCTCCCTTTTTTGAAAATGGAAACCACATTGATCCTTTTCCAGTCCTCCGGCACATCACCAGAGCACCATGAGTGCTTGTAAAGCCATGCCAGAGATCCCGCAATAACCTCTGCTAGTTCCCTCAGCACTCTGGGGTGGAGATCATCAGGACCTGCTGACTTAAATATGTCCAGTCCCTCCAGAAGTTCCCTGACCAGGTCCTCGCTGACCCTAGGCCTGGGTGTGCCTCCCACGGGGCCTACGGGGGTCCCGGTGGGGGGGATGACCAGATCCCTACTCAGAAAAATGGAGGCAAAGAAATTGTTAAATAGGTTAGCTTTGCTGTCTGGTGTGATGATCAGATTCCCTAGCTTGTCCTCAGAGGCCTCACATTACCTGGTACCTTCTCTTTACCCGCTATGTATTTAAAAAAGGACTTCTTGTTGTCCTTGATCCAGGTAGCTAGTCCCAGTTCCATCTCTGCCTTGGCCTTCCTGACCACCCCCCTATAGTCCCATGCAACAAGGTATAGTCCTCTCTGGTGATGGCCCCTCTCTTCCAAGTGAGTTAAAATAACTCATTATCTCTGAGATACATTTTGAAGAACTGTCTATGTCTGCAAGTGATCATCTTTAAAATCCTTTGCAATTGATTAGGGTGATTTTAGAGTTGCAATATAATGTACATAACACCTTTCTCTACTGACAAAACAATTAGTGTTTAAATGACTACTTAAAAGGATTGGAGAAATAGAAGGGAAAATATATATTTAAAAAAACTAAAAAGCAAACAACAACAAAATGATTCAATACGTTCGGGGTCAAATTCTCAACATAGATTATATATACAGTAATTGCTACAAAATATTCTCTGGCCAAAACTAGAAGGGTCCTAATATATAAGAGAACTACAGGCTAGCACAAAAACGGATTAAAAATGGTAATGTTAGATCACGTAACAAAACTAGCTAGATAGGTGAACACATAATTTGATTATGTGCAGGAATATCCATATGGAGGCCAGAGCTACAGCTGACTACTATAGTTAACAATTTAGAAGTCTAGGAATTTCCATCCTGATTTTGTGCTGCTTTGTGTACTTAAGAGGCATATTAGTAGGGACCTACTGAATTCATGGTTGTGCAATTTTTGTGGAAAATGTGAACTGGGGCAAGCTCCGTGAAAAACAGCAGGCTCACAGGGGAACCCCTTCCCCCCCACCGCAAAAAACCCCCCAAACCCAACCTTACCAGCAAGCAACAAAAAGGGCAGGAAGCCATGTAGTCATGAGGGGGGGCGGGGGGGCAGGGCTGCTCACAACAGAAGGCTCCGAGGCTGCAGGCAGCTGCACTGTGGTCCCAGGACAGCTGTGGCAGATAGCCAGGCGGCTGCACCGGGGTCTGCAAAGCCCTGGCCTGGCTTGTTCTGCATGTATAGCCAGTCTGGGGCTCCACAGACAAGGGAAGAACCTCCCAGATACCTGCTATAGCTGGCCAGGAACCATGGTGCAGCTGCCTGCAGCCTCTGAACCTCCTGCTGTGAGCAGCCCTGCCACCCACTCCTCCCTGGTCGCTCCCCACCTGTGCTCCAAGATTGCATGGCTTCCCACTCTTTACACTGCTTGCCGGTAAGTTGGGGGTTTTTTTGGTTTGTTTGTTTGTTTTTTTGCCACACAGAGCCCACCACTTGAACATGGCTTGAAATCATGACTTAATTACCCATGGTATCTCACATTTTTCTCCTTTAAAGCAGAATCCATTTTTGAAGTTTGTTCATCCATTTTTAAAGTTGGTTCATGACCCTTTCATATATTCTTGCAACCCACTTTTGAGTCATGACCTACAGGTTTTAAAACGCTGCTCTAAACCCAAGTGTTATTCCCCCAAAGTGTATTATTTATTTTATTTATATATATATATATATATATGTATAAGTATAATTTATACATATATATATATGCATGCGTGTGTATTTTTACCATTAAGAACTTAAGACTTAAGTAAATGCAACACTGCAAGCATCATTAATAAGTTAGTTCACCCTAATTTGATAAATAGTGCATAAGAAGCTTCTTAGATCCTTAAATAAGCTTACCTGATGATATTGTGTAGATGGATCTAGTAGGCAGTAATGAATTATTGTTGTGATACCTTCTAATACAGTTAGAATCATATCTGGTGGGGTAACTGATGCCATCCAAATAGGCCTAAAATGCAACAATACGTTTGTAGTGAATTTGCTAGGCACTACTAATTAAACATTGAAATATATGATCAAATTTGCTGAAACAAAAAAATATGGATATACATACCTGCTATCAGATAGTCCTGTTTCATACTTATACTGCTGTATTAAATTATCTAAATTCTTGCAAAGCTGGAGGGTCACAAATACCACCACCTTCTGTAGAACTTTTCCCATATAAGGCAGAGTAGAAGTGATTAGGCCAATCCACTGAGGATGCATTTTACAGGCACAGTGTTGGTGTAAAGCTCTTATCACAGCACAAAGAAACATGCCTTGAGAGGTTATAGGCTGGGAGTGCAAATACTGAAGAGAAGTCATTGGCTGCTGTGCACTGATGTGCTCCAAGTCTGTTATGACAAATTCAAAGCCTGTTTCATTCTCCTCTGGTACAGTAATTACTTTATGCTCTAGAACAATTAATCGCTGCAGCACTTTTAAGAGCTGTGACTGTAAAGTACTGCCATTGTCGACTTCATCCTCAGAAAAGTTAATAAGGCTATCTTCAGAGAAACCTTCTTCAATAGCCACTATATTTTTTCCAGCCACCTTTTCACTATGCCATTTCTGTGCGCTGAAGATAGAAGATAATAAACAGTGCAGGACCACTTTCTGAACCTTGCACTTTGATAACATGTCTGAAATAAAACTAGGAAAGCCCTTTGCAGAACTTTCTATTACTTTTGCCAATTCAGCAAAGAGGAGTGTCAAAATTTCAATGCTCATCATCTGCATATTGCGGTTTCCTATTAAGTCTTGTGGGGTTACTTTTACATGAGTTGGATAGTGGCTCCGCATATAGTATAAACACAAGGAGATAAGAATTTCTATATACATAGAACTCCGAAAGTTGTGGTTAGAGTCTACCGGGATGTGGCTATAGAAGTCTTTGCCCATTACAGATATTCGATGCCTGGCCAAAAGATTCTGAAGCAAGGACAGTTGAGGAGTGTATGCATTGTTGACGCTGGTGGTTGAGATAGCACTTACAAAAGCTGAAGGATTTGTTTTCAAGATTGCTTTGATAGCAGAAAAAGCATACAATGTCCTTGAAGAGTCATATAACTGGAGATAAAGCAACACATGTTGATATAAAGGATGGATGTTAAAATTGGGAGATTTTCGCATTCCTGGAGATCCCACATCACTCTCTATTTCTGAAATTTCTCCTTCTCCACAACTGTACCAATTCTCTAAATCAAGCACATCACTAAAGAAAACACTGGTTTGTTTAAGCTTTTCTGTTTGTATTTTTTTCTTCTCTTCATCTTTCTTTTTTGCTATTTTCACCTTGGGCTTTGCTCCTGGTTGCTTACCAGCTTCTTTAACTATAGTTTCTTTTTCTGATAGCTTTCCTTTGAAGCTAAACTGAATACTACTGTGACTTCTCTGTCTTGACTTAGCTTCTGTTACAGTGAAAGTGAGGTCAGAGAGGGACTGCTGGCTTACTGCAATACAAGGTGAAGAGTTGTTTCTAGAGATTTCATCCCTTGAGCTTTCAAGTCCTGTCTCAGTTGAAGCAGATAACAACTGTGAACTGTCATTACTAAGCAAACTACTCTGGCTGCTTTGAATATTTTGTTCTTCACATTTTGTTACCTCCTCAGGATGATCCAAAGTTCTGATTTTAGATGATGTATCTTCAGGATGCAGATGATGCTTAACTGAATCAGTCTCTTCCCCAAGACCACTTACAACCTTGCATATCAAGTCAGTAACTACTTGCTGCACAACTTCATCAGGCGAGTCTTCTCTCAATGTCTGAGAACTATCCTGAGCACTCAGGCTCTCTGCTTCCACCTCATAACTCAGGTTGTCCCCAACAGATGAATGGGAACAGCCAGAGTCAGAACTCTGGAGTATTTCTACCTGATGGTCAGGAAGGTCAAAATCAGACACAACCATTGGAATAGTCTCGCTACTGGTACTTAACAAGGAAAGTCTGTCACTCAGTGGGTTGACAGTAAGACTGAAGTTCTCCATTTCATCCAAAATCAGCTGTTTGTCATTGTTCTCTTTGGGTGTAATGAGTTGTCCTTGGGTTACAGGCATGTGGAAAAATGCTTTAAAAAAGGTATTACAACAAAGTTAGATACGTTTTGAACTTGAGATATTATCTGTATAAATAATAAAACCTTAATTTTATATAAAATAGTTAGCACCTTTCACCCTAGCTCAGAGAGCAATTTAAATGACAAATCACTAATTAGACCCAGCAGACTCCTCACCTACTCCTATATGACAACACTTGCAAGATGTGTAGGAACAACTTTTTAACAATAAAAAACAAGACTGCCCAACCAAAACTACTGGGAGACTTTAGTTAAACACCCAAGTCCTGGTATTGTAAACTGTGAAAGCAGTTTGTTACTCATGGCTCTGTTAGTATTTTCTTAACCACTTTTCTGTTATACCAAATAAATCACAGTTCTTCTTTCTGTTAATGTTGTACAGCATAAACAAATGTTAAAAAAAGTGTCCATTATTATCATATTTACTTGAATATAAGATGAGGTTTTCCCACGCAAATCAGCATGAGGAAAAAAGCCACTTGCATATAAGGAAAATACATTAAATACATAATCTATCTTTGAACTGCTGCTAAAAGCAGCATGTGCTCAGTAATGGAAACTAACGATGAAGTTGATTAAATGCAGCTAACACTAAGCACAAGTATAAAGTACACAGACCATATTAGGCAACCATACTAATGGGAACCGTGTAGGTGTGGGGGTGGGAGCATTTGGGTGTATGTGGGTGCTTACTCTGCAGGGAACTGTCACCAGGCTTAGAAATACTAGAATACCAGGCCAGCACATGGAGCGCCAGAGCCAGCCCTGATATCCTCCCCTTGGTTCCATTTGATCTTAGCCAAAAAGATCAAAATGCTAATGGCAACCTACCATAAGAACAGATTACTGCAACCCATCTGAAGAAGATATGTGGTACTGCCCACTGAGTACAGTCTCCCTCAGCTCTAACTCTTCTTCAAGTCATGGTGTACACTGCACACATTTCAACTGCCTCTTCATCCCTACAGCTGAGCTGCGCTTTTCTTTCCCATTTCCAATGATTCCTGTTTCTTCATCAGACTTAAATGTGTGGCAAACATCGCCAAACGGGGCCCCAAATGGTTCACCCACAATCCCTGTCACCCCCTCGCTCACCCTGCTGCATATGATTAGTGTAGTCCTGCCCTCCATGATGTGGGGCCAGACCAGGTTGCTCTGCGCCTCATCTGCATATAAATTACTGGAGAATCCCATGACTCATGACAAGAATACCCAGTTCCATTCATGAGCAGAGGGCTACTTAGCACATGGCTCCTTTGTTGCAGGTATCTGGAGTACACACACACACAGCTGAGCAGTGCTGAGCTGTGGGGTCACCACGGCTTGAAACGCTGTTGACTTTGCTGGGGCCCAACATGATAAACTCCATGGTAACTAAGGAGCCTTCTAGTGTTGGACTCATATAAAGCATAGTTTGTACTATATGTAGTAGTGCCAATGTGCTACTTAAAAGCATACTTATAGAGTACCTGTGTTAAAACTTGCAGCAGTTTCAAAAAAGGTAACATGCATCAATTTTGGATGAACTAAGTCTATGGGTACCATCTATAAACTGATATAGCCATGTTTATTTCAAAGTCAGTTTTTTCAAATTTGCTCCTCAGCTGGGCCGTGGGTTCTGTGGACAGAGGTGCAGCCTCCCAGCTGCCTGCTACAGTTGGCCTAGGACCACAGTGCAGCTGCCTGCAGCCTCTGCACCTCCTGCTGTCAGAAGCCCTGCCCCACCTCCCACCCTTCTTCTCTTCCCACCATGTTCCAAGACTGAAGGGTTTCCTGACTTTTTGTCTGCTTGCTGCTAAGTTTGTTTTTGGTTCAGAGAGTCTGCCAAAATCACAGAGCCCACTACTTGAGGATGGCCCAAAACTAGCTTAATTACTCTAAATCCAGGGAAGCCCTTAATCCATGCCTAAATGCCTGGATTAAGGGTTTTCCAGGGCTTAATCAGGGTAATTAAGACAGGGTTTCAAGCCATGTGGCAGTCTGCAGGGAGGAGTGGGACTGCTCGGGCCCCTCAGCCAATCAGAGATGTGGGGGGGGGGGGGGGGGGGGGGGGGCTGCTGCGTTCAGTGCATGAGAACAGCAGCCAGCCCCAAGATCTGCCCATGTAATTGGCTAGCTGCCTCCTTATGTTTAGTAGACCCCTATTCATAGTTTATCAATAAAAAAAATGTTACAATATTTCATAAATTAATACATGGATTAATTACCTTATATCATGGGTGGGGATGTAGGTTGTAGTATACTTACCATCACCGCAGTTAAATTTTTTCATAAAGTGCTTTTCGTTTTCTTCTTCAGGGTAACACAGAGACTTATTCCAATAGCGCTCAGCCTGCACTCTTTGCACAGACACTCTCTGAGTTTTTGGATGAAGCAGCAGCAAAAGCAAAGGTTCAAGAACCCTTGCGATGTCATGTCTTTGGAGCACTTGGTTTAACCAGGCTTGTCCCACTGACCAGGTAGAACCATCTAGGCTGTTAAGGCTGTCCAGCATGATAAACAAAGACCTGGAAACAAACTGGAATAAATCTGTGTTGCTACACTACAATGTAGCCTATTTATTTAATGTAAACTATTATAAATATCAACATTTTCCCAATGACTAGAACAGTGATTCTTGACCAGGGTCCTGTGGTACCCTGGAGTGCTGTGACATCCTTTTAAGGGTACTGCAGGGTGTCATGTAGTATTTGAATTTTTAACATGCAAACACCTACACATGATTCACAAGATAAACCCAGAGATTGCAAATAGGAATCCACTAGTTTAAAAAATATTATGAGCTATGGCTTTCTGAATACATTGTAACAAAAGAAAAAATACTCTATTGTTTTTACTTAGTCAAGAAAAGATGAAAGCTAAGATCTGGCATTTTCCAAGGGGTTTCAGAACCACTGGTCTAGAAACTTCCTATGTTTTTACAACTTTCATGTGCAAATGTTTACTTTTCAGACCCAAAATAATTAAGCAGAGAAGGCCTAGTTCTCATATCTCATCCTTGCATATAAACATAACAAAGAATGCCAAGATGCCCTAATCAGTAAACCTGCCTCAAATTTTAAAAAAATTGTATTGCTCTATTTGTTACAAGAATGCATTTACCAGTTTTTAATGAATTGTCTATTAAGGAACAGTCTTACTTTAGCTTTATTCAAATGATCATTGTAAGAAATATATCCCATAGTTGGCTTTGTATACAGACAATTTATTCAGAAATCAAGTAGAACTTGCACTGAGAGATCCTCCATTTAAAAATGAGTTATATAACCTAAGAAAATAAAGGGGGCTAGAAAAATTAAAAAAGCAAAGTGATCATAACAGAACTGTTACTTACTATGTCTGTATGGTATCTAACACCCTGAAACTGTGATGGCAATATAAATGATCAAACAGTTTTAAAATCTATTTACAAATTTATGAAAATAAATATTTTTCATTAGCTGAGAGCATTACCCTCAAGGATTTGGAAAGGAAATATGGCTTACTTAGCAATACTGTGCTTCCTACTTTTTATCATTTTCTCCTTTTTATATTTTAGTCTTGTTAGTCCTTTGCAGAAAGGAAAAATTAATAACTGTAACATCTTTTAAATAATATATGCACTGGCCTTTAATCCTTAAAAAAATATTTTTAATACTATTATGTGATACATTTCATAAGCCCTTCTACTGTGTTTAGAGAATTTACCATCTCCACTTGAGCAGAGAACAAAAGCAATAGTTCAAAAAGAAACTGAAAACTAATCAATACGTTACTGTACTCTCCCACAGCTGTAATAAAGGGTACCAAATATAGACTGATTTTTTCCTGACACCTTCACACAAAGTTTTTATTTGTGTGTGTGTAGTTCTAGCTGAGGAGAATGAGAATAGATTGCTTCTGGTCATTTGGTGCAGAAATCTGGGAACACAGTCTCCTCTTCTGTGTTAGTAAGAAATATCTCATCAAAAATATAGGAGATCAAATATAGATGAGGCAAATTTATCTTTAAATTCAAGCAACAACTTGAACATTTTTTAATTCTTTCAGTCCTTCTGTCAATCCATATTCTGTTTTTGAATAAAACACTGTATTTCTATTCTGTTCTGGGTGGATCCTCTTTCCATCCTTCACCTTTATTAACTCATAGCAAGGATGAGAACAAATAGGATCAATGTTTGTTTTTTTTAAAATACAGTGCTCACATATTTAGTTAAAATTGCTGGGCTGAACATGGCCCCAGATTACTGTTCCTGCCCTAGTCTTCACAATACCACCAGTTAAGTCTGTAACCTATACATTAAATACTAACTTTATTGACTGTTACTTTTAACTTCAATTACACCAGTATTTTATAACAGTGCTTAATAAAATACATTAATTAATGTGTTTTTTTAAAACTGAACGGTCAACTTATTTTGCACAGTTAAATGTAATGGAAATGGAGATTATCACCAACTATAGACATGATCACCAACCTGTCAAAAGAACGTCCAAAGGAAGACGACTTGTTAATATGAAGGTCTCTGGTCAGATGCCAAAGAACTGCAAACTTAGCATGGGCTTCCATCCTTACTTTCTGTGGAACAAAACATAGGTTAAATTTAAGTAGATATCATTGCCTCTGAGAAGAAGCGAAAAAAAATATAGACAATAACCTAAAGATAATATCAACATATTAAAAATAAATTAACATCAACTGCTAATTAAAATTTACTATGCGGTTAAAAATATTTATTGAATTCTTAAAGACACTAACAGATTTGTTTCCTTGCTAGAACCCTAAAGTGATCTGTAATCTTAAAAGATAATATTTTTATATTAAGCTTAGCTTCTTCTTTCCCCAAGTTCAGTGTAAACAAAAATTCGAGCAATAAGGAAATATTTTTAGGAGAAAAACATTTATTTCTATTGCTCACCAAGCTTTGTTTTCATTGTATTACGATTGAGGGTGAGATACAGGCATAGCATGGGTCTGGTATAATACTGTACAGTGCAAAAGAAGAAAGAAAAAGAAAGCAAGACTAGACTGAGAGACACTGCTACATAGAAAAGAAAGAAGAGGCAGAAAATGAGGTAAGCAGGAAGATAGTTCTATGGTTAATATATCATACTGAAACTCAGGAAATATGGGCTCAATTTCGATTCAGCTCTAGCACGAATTTCCTGTAGACCTTTAGTTAAGTCATTACTTTTCTGTTACTTTCTGCCTCCATCTGTAAAACAGGGACAATGATACACTCTCTTCCTCAGCAAGACTTGTGAGGATAAAATTAAATAGTAGTGCCAACGTGCCTAGATATTGTCAAGAGGCGATCAGAAAGTAATTAGGTAAAAAGACAGACAGAAAGTTGTGAAGATGTGAGAGTGTGAATAGAGAAGAGGCTGATGATGCCACCTGAACACAGGGTCAGAACTGGGGGAGGTGCACTGGTGCACTTGCACCCCACTGATTCCTGTTCCATCCAGAGTTTAAAACCAACTGCCTGGCCATAGCAGCAGCATTTCTGATCAGGTAGTGCTGAGAGAGTCGACTGACTTCAAAGACCATTCTAGTCTACCAGATCTCTTCTAAATTCTTCATCCTTAGGTGTTAGCAACTTAGTTTTCTTCTTTTTAATGGTCTTGATGTTTCACCAATCAAACTATCCTTTGTTCTGCAACGCTGCTGTTAGCTGCTTCTGGTAATGAAGCTCCTATTTCATAGCCCTGCAGATTGTTTTTAACCCCTTTCAATTAAGTTGTATTTGTTTTTACTTCAACCTTAAACTGAATAATACAGACCTAAGTAGGCCCCTAGTGTATTATCAAAGCTTGTAGTAGGCAACTGTCAATCCTCTGGATCATGGTGTATGCATAAGAGGTCTAGCCAGGTACCTGATGAATTTGCTTGTATGGAGTCCTATGACCATCACTTCAATATCTTCAACATGTATGCCTAGGGAAGAGTATGGAGGAGTGGGGGCTGCCCAAGACCTACCATACCCTGCTTTAGACCACTGAGACAGAATCCACAGCCGAGACATTCAATGCTGTGATGGTTGTAGCTTCTGCCCGAGAGCAACAGATAAGAACTGTTGCTGACTGCCTAACACATCAGAGAGGGCGTATTTCTGTCAGGGTGATGTCCCTTACCTTTCTCCAACCAAGGAGTACCCACCAGGCAGTGGGGCCTAGGGTTTTGAGGCACCCTATACTTACCTTACTCAGGTTACAACATTGTAGTATTTTATAGGAGCTACCCTACCACAAGTAGACCTGCCACACTGCCACCAGGCACTTCAATCAGATGCAGTTTAAGGTCATACCCAGGACCAGCAAAGCTTTTAGTTTATTTTTAACTGGAGAAAAATATGTGTTGTTTTATACATGATGGTGCATCTCACCATCTGCACCTTGCCCTTTTCAAAATTCTATCTCCACCCATGACTGAACAAATATAAAGTTCCGTATGTATAAAGTTTGGTCCTAAATATCTGGTATCTGCAGTTTTTGGCACATGCTCGAATTAATACAGGCAGTCCTCGACTTACAACGCTTTGAGTTGCAATGTCGCACTTACAATGTTTCTAAATTGACACCCTGTTTCAACTTTCTGACATCAGTTTCGACTTTACAACACTTGATCTGATGCAACGCCATGACAGCGAACAAGTTCGCTGTGTCGCCCATCTCCCTGGAGAACATCTGTTCAAACTTCCTTGGATGCTTGCTTTAAGAAAGCAGACGAGACTCCAGAAAAACCTGCAGCCAAGACTCCTGAGAAGAATCCAACCAAGAACCCTTCAAAAAGTCCAAAGTCACCTCAAATAAGTCCTTCCAAATCAAGATGATTGCTATTTACAATATAAATACATGAATGTAGCTATATTACTCATCTATAATTGACTGAGTACAAAATTCTGGGTTATTTTTGGCGGAAACAGGGTATCGGGCCTTGGTTCAAGAACCAAGCCCCCATTAATAACATTGTTTCCTATGGGAAAATTGGTTCCAAGTTACAACGTTTCGACTTAAGACGCCATTTTCAGGAACCAATTGTGTCGTAAATCCAAGGATTGCCTGTATATATAAATTTTACACGTGTGTGCGTACACGCCCCCCCCCACACCTCCTCCACCCACTATTGAAACTGCTCACATTCATTACTGAACCATCAAGTCCTTCATTTACACATGCAACTCTGTTGCTGCATATCCAAATCCTTCTCATAACTGACTTTTTAACACCTTATAAATAGCTTAGAAAGTTTACCTTGTCTCTATGAGTCAGCTGTTGACTTATAACATCCTCACAAATGCTAGAAGATGGAACCAAGTTGTGTAACTGGTAGAAGAGCTCCACACTCTTCTGATGATGTTGAGGGGTTGTATCACCCAACTGGTCCCAGAGAGTTAAAGCTATATGCTTTGTAAACAAAAATAAGTTGTAAGAAACAGAATGAATAAATATCCTGCATTCTGCTTAAGAATTACTAGCTTTACACTCTGAAGGGAGCCCTTTAGTGTCAGCAGTTGAAAAATATGACTAATTGGGACAAATTATGGGATTATAAATTGCTTATGCCTAAAGAAAAACAGCCCTGAAACAGAGTGCTAACCTATTGTACAAAATTGCCGAAAATTTCATTGTAAAGATCCAATGCTTTTTACTTAATTTCTGTAATGGCAGAATATTTAACTACCTGATATATTCATTCTTGTGTTAAGAATTTCTAATGTCCTTGCATAACTCATCTCCAGAATGTTATATTTAATACTGTAATTATAATTTAAAAATTAAAATATTTATTTTGTAATAAACTTTTAAAAGAGAGTTCTCATTCTACAGTCACTAGGATCACGCTTTAAAATTGTTATTCTTTAAATTAATATCTATCCTAAACATCTTCTACCAGTTTCATGTCTTTGCTGCCTCCATCATCGTCTCTGGAAGCTCAGTTACTTAGTTCTTTCATTTACATTTTCAAAATACTGATTCAAATTAAGTATCTAACCTGAGCTGTAGATAAAACACTTTTAGTCATAGTACCTAAATATTTCATTTAAACTACAAGAACAAAATATAACATATATCTTATCCTTAAGCTATATTTATTATTCTAAGAATAGTTAGATAGGTAAGGTTGCTGATCTTCACTTATAAAGAAATATGCCTTGCTGCTGGAAATGTAGTCTACAGAAAATAAGACAAAAATATTGCATGAACAGCAAGGTAGCTTCTTGTACCTTGAAAAAATCTGTCTTTTCTGCCATATATCTCAGGTTGCCTTGAGTCAGAGGTGGCCTGATAACGACAGCCACTCTTCCTTGGTTTGGACTAAGAGGCTGTTCAGTATCCACACTGTTCAGATTTTCTCCAGTGACAAGAGCAACAGATTGAGTCATTCCAACCAAGTCCATTATCAAAGAAATAGTTACACCTTGAACACTAAAATCACTTGCTTGCCTGCAAGCATTCATAAGGGTCTGGAGCCACAATGGAGGATGCACCTGTTCACAGTCTGAAATAAAAATCAAAGGAAATATTTTTTATCACAACAATTGAAACTGCAATTACATTTTATTCCATTCTGCATACTTGTCACACACAATAACTTCTGGTTACTTAAGCTTCACTACAGTCCTCTCTCTTTTGTATTTGTAACCGTTTTTTATCCTATGCAGAAAATGATGGATGCAGACAATAAACAACCCTATTTTGAATAACGTTGGAAGCAAACAATAAAATAATTAATTATGTAATAATGCATCACTTTCTTTAAAATATGCAAAATTAATATGTGAAAACAGACAGAAGATGAAAGGTCATTTTCTTAAGAATGAATATAAAAATCTGTTAGATAAAATATTTTCCCTTTTCAAGATAAAGTGAACACAAGTTCTCTTGTTCTCAGCTAGATGCTAGATTAGACCACCATATCTATAAAATGTGTGAATATCACCAAGCCAATCCTAGTATTGTTATGTTAGTTTCAACAGCTTTGTGTATGACATTTGATATATGCATTTTATTCAACGTATGAGAACCCCTGGGATTCAAACCTGAGACTGGCATCTGTAGTCAGAAGCCCAGGATGCAATGCCACTGCACAGTTGGGAAAACGCCACTCAACCTAATGGGGGACTCAGTAACTTGGGCAGGGGAGAGGAGGCAGAGACCAGTGTGATTATAAAGTGCCTGACTGGAGGGGTATAAAACCCTCCCACTTCCTACAGAATCTTGTCTGAGCAACAGCATTGTAAGGTGTTGTTGTCTTGAACTTTCCCACTTACACTTGGATTCCTGTCTTTGACATCTTGGCCTTCTCATCAACTGTTCCCCTGACCACAACTATGTCTTGACACTTGACTTAACACTCTGGCAACTAAACAGATACCTGGCTTTGACCATGGTTATTTAGGTTTTGGTAAACCCCAGACTCTGGTTCAATTGTTCTAGCCCATGCTAGTTGTTCCTGGTTTCCTATTCCCTGGGTCCTGCTTTCTGAATTTCTGGCTTCATCCTTGTTCCTGGGTCCTGCCTATTGACCCCTCTGTTTCAGATTGCCTAGCTGGCTCCTGGCTTAATTAAGTGACCACTTACATCCTGGTTGTAAGCCTGATAAAAATGTCACACCCATAACTGGAAGAGTTAGGATAGCACAACTTTTAAATGTAGACTCTATTTAATGAAGAATTTGTGCTCACTTTATCATGAAAAGAGAAAATATTACGTACGTAACGGATTTATATTAATGCAGTCACTGGTCAGAATTGCAGCATTTTCTACTGTCATGCCATAGAAAAAGTATGTAAGTAACCCTTAACTTGCACATCATTGAAGCTAGGAAAGCATTACTATTTGTATCTTACAAATGGCTCAAAGAGGTTGTGACATGCCGAAAATCCGACAGGCAGCAAAGGCAGAGTAAGCAACAGATCCACAGAAGACTCTCAGAATTTTACATAGCTAGGAAATTAATTTTTAAGGGGCACAACCACGTTATTTTATAATTGAACTTATGTTAATCTACTCTTTTATAAAAGATATATTTCAGGTATTCTGGATCTAATTAAACTATATATATGCCATACCCCTAGGGAAAATAATGAGGACATATACACTCAAAATTCAGTCTGAATGATGTGTCAAAACATAAGCTATTGCCATTAAACTTGGTAAATTACATGCATTTAAAAACCTTCATTTTCAAAATCTGTAAAACAAAGTAAAACCCCCAAACCTACAATGTAAAGTTTCAAACATAAATAAACAAGAGCCAAGACATCAGAGACAAGGCTTTATTTTAAATCAGGGCTGTCAAACTCATCTGGCCCTCTGAGCCAAATGAGTTGCCTGGGACCAGTCAACAGAACAGATGAATGGTGTGGAGCTGGCCCCTCGCGCTGGCTCAGGTCCATGAACAACACTCCCACACATGCCTGATGGATGCAGCATTTGCTTTAGCCAGTCCAGGACTACACCATATGTGGTACCTGCTCTGGCCAAACTGAGATGGGACTGGTGTGCAACGTTTGCTTCAGCTGGTTTGGGGTGTATGTCCTGTGTAGGGCAGGTCCCAGACTGGCTGGAATGGGTGCTGTATATAGTGTAGTCCTAGACTGGCCAGATTGTGCAGTGGATCTAGCAAGCGGGAGACCCACAGAGCCATCTCCGCCCCCTTTTGCACTTGCTAGATCAGTGCCTAATCCAGGATTGGCACTGCAGATAGTGCCAACCCCAGACCAGTCAGAGTTAGTGCTGTGTACAGCAGTCCTGGAGGCACCATGGGTGCTGGATCTGATATGTGCAGGAAGGAAGCAGTCCTGGACTGGCGCTGTATGGGACCAACACTTGGGGCCAGATGATGTGGATGCGTGGGCCATATTTCTGACACCCGTGCTTTAAAGGTAACACAGTTTATACCTCATACTCCTGTCTCATACTGTGTAAGAACTTGTAACTACAAATGTCTTGAATTTTGTCAGATAGCATTTATTACTATAACTTTAAAAATGTTACTTTATTAATAAATTGATCAAGATTAATTAATTATTCCTATAATTTTGTGTGCATACAGTACTATATAATCCTCACCTACATTTTACTCAGCTCCACTATATTTGATTAATTTCTTCCGATATATCTGTAACCAGTCTAGCTTTACTATAAGGAAATTATATAAGCTTTAATCTTTTCAACAGCAAAATAAATTTAGAGAAACTCCAGACAGAGGTATATATTTTACTGACCTGAAATGTATAACTTAAACTGGCATATTTGTTTTACAGTGTTATTAATGTGGATGTTATTATTATTAAAATTATTATTGTGATATATAAAATATTATTATTACCACTGCTATTATCATTGATGTTATCATGATTATTTATTTTATGAATGTAGATATCACTCTAATATCTTGAAATGGGGTCAAATACAGACTAGCTATAGGCTTCTGACTATAACTTGCATACAATCACTGTTCAAGGCATATGAAAAGCACTATTAACAGAGAACCTATTAACAGGGAGGTGGTGCTCTCCCCTACCCTGGGGGTCTTCAAGAGGAGGTTAGATGAGTATCTAGCTGGGGTCATCTAGCCCCAGCACTCTTTTCCTGCTTATGCAGGGGGTCGGACTCGATGATCTATTGAGGTCCCTTCCGACCCTAACATCTATGAATCTATGAACCCTGATAGAAGCACCAATTGTGTGTTTCATATTTTGAGTGCACAATTTGGAGGCTGGGTTTCATTCTCAAGTCTCTTTCTCCATTTGTCTATATTGGCTAAAATTGGCCTGTACAAATTCTCACAACAAAATGTATCTTATAGGAAAAACCTTTTTTAAACATAATAGTGCTAAAAAGTACGTAACTTTCCAAAAAAAAATTCTACACCATAAGAGGAAAATATATGTTCCTAAAAAGAGCAATAAGGAAAAAACCCCAAATATATAGTACAAACCCTTAATAATTATTTTTTTTCTTAAAATAAATAGTTTAAACTAAGAATAGAAAAACAGGGGGGGGGGGGGGGGGGGGGAAATGAAGAAATACTACTTACCAACATCTGATTTCCCAGCATGTAATTCTGAAGTACGATTTCCCTCTGCAATGTAAACTGGAAAACTTGAACATTCAAGGTATAGCTGACATGCAGCAATAAAGGCAGAAAGGTATTCTTTTCTGAATTTTTTGTTTATTTTTTTCCCTTTAGCATCTCCTTGTGATTCTCTCTCCCATTTTGCTGGTTGTCCTTGCTCTTTAGTATGGTCCTGTTGAAGGTCTGCTGCCAAAGACTGAGACAAGGAATTATTCTGAATGATATACAGGTTGATAAATCTGGTTAAAAACTGTTGGACATACTCCAAGCAGCACTGCATTGCAGTCTTTTGGATCGTCTTCCCATTTCGAGTGGCTGGTCCCTGTGTTGTTATGGAAGGGGGCTGTACAATGGTTTCTTCAGATCCCACAGTTGATGCCGTTTCAGTCTCTGAGGATGTGCTACCTACAATAGGGATACCAGCAACTCCATGACATTCACTCACTGCTCTATCAATATCATCAGCTGTGTCTGCTTGGTACTGCACAAACTCAGTGAATCCACTTTCTGATGATCGACTACTTGGAGGATTTTCACTATCTTCAAATACATCATTAGGATTTTCAAGTGAAACTGATGGCACCTAATTGAGACAAAAGTATGTATAGCCACATATTACAAAGTAATAATGAATGTCAATAATTAGTAATAAGAAATTAACTTAGTTCCCATTTTGGAAACTATGGCACTCTAGAGGTTCCAGCGCATTATAAAGTTTTAAATTATGCCTACTGTATACTTTTACCACTGCATTCTAGTGCACTTGCTCATCTATTTTTGATGCCTTGCAGCATTGTTGGTCATGTTAAAAATCAAACTTAGAATTCTCAAAAATGTATTTATAATAAATTATATCAACTATAAAAGAAGCAAATATTACTTATCAAGTGAAAAGAGTCATTTAAAAAGTTTTAAGATATATAATTAATATGCTGATGTGGCAGAAGGAGAAGGGATCAACATGGTAAATATAATAATTTGAAAAAGCATTTGAAATATGTATACATATGATATTATTATTAATGTATAAAGCACTTTATGCCAAAGTGCCAACATGCCAAACTAATATAATTTCTTCTCTATAACAGGAAGCAAGGCACTAAACTACAGCTTAATTTATGGTTATTTTGGCTTCTAGGAGGATATATTGAGTTTTAAGATTTGCTTTTAGAAGACCAAAATAATTATCCATTTATGAGTGCAGCAGTTTTCCAATTAAGTACACTATAAACGATGCAAGTGCGCGGAGGCATTTAAAAGATGTCAAAACAGAGGCTTCAGAAGATGGGAGAAGGTGGGAAGAGATACAGATTTATCTATAATCACAGATAGTTTTACATAATGTCATTGTACAAGTAAATAATTACATTAAAGATTATTAATAAATTTTGATTAAGTTCTATAGGTGCACTGCTGACATGGGCTTCCCAGTTATAACTGTTTACTTCTGTAGGATGAACCAGTTTTATGCAATATAAAGTATTAAGTATGCAAATTTCTTGCAAAACAAAAAGCAAAAAAAAACAAACCCTAACACAAAAACAGCTTAATTTTGGAGCTTTAAAGATTTTGCTACTAAAAGTATAAAAAAACCAGAATTTTTCCAACTGTTTTTTAAACAAAAACACTATTAATTATCGAGTTATTACACCTTCTCTATCAAATGTAAAATTTAAATTCCAATATCTTTTTCATAAAATGAAAACCTAATCTATAAACAAGTCTAGAGTATCTCAATACAGAGCACACCATTATTTTTAAATCTATAACTTAAGTGTATCACCTAGTATCTTTCCTCCCTTACCCAAGATATAAAATAAATAAAAAACTGAAGCAGGGAATTTCCTTCCTGTAGTTGTGAAAGGAGAAATGCACAGTTTGATTGAAAATAGCCAACTGCTGATGAGATCAGACAGAAATGTACATTTTTAGGAATAGAAAAGAACAATTACTTATGTTACAATAAAAGAGGTTTTTGAGATGTGTTACCTACACTGTGGGTGTGCATATTGTAGGTGTACACTACAGGTATGCAATATTGCAGGGTTGTCCAATTTTAAAGTGCCTAGGGACCACATGCCCCACAGGTCGCACCAGTGGGGGCTGCATACCATAGGCGCACCACACCACAGGGATCACGGGCCCTAAGGCTGCATGCCCTGTGCAAGCTGGCATGGGCAAGCGCCCCTCACCCTGCCGTACCAAAGGCATTGGCAGGTACACCCCAGTGCAGTGCAGCATCTCACCTCACCTTCAGCTCCCTGAGGGCTCCTCTGTGGCACCAGGTCATACATTCACTCCAGGAGGCTCCCCTGGTACCACGCAAAAACTGGGGGAGGGAGAGAAAGTCCTGAGACAACCAGGCTGCTCTTGCAGCAGCCAGAGCAATAGGAGCAGCTGCAGGTGGGTGGGAGCCTGGGGGCCACATGCTAATCCCTCATGGTCCCATAGGCTGCCAGTTGGATATCAGTGTCCACTGTGACAACCCTCATGCCCTGTGTGCCCCCATAAGCACTACAGTGGTGAGCAAAAGTGACGAGTTGGCCTCCACCTCCACTTAGTTCCTTTGACAATAAGAATCAACAGAGCTTTCAATTAGTCATTAAACAAAGGAGTTGCAGGGGTAAACGTATGAACAGCAACCCAGGTAGTGGCCCCACATGTTTCAAATACCATTATCCAAAACATACTCAGATAAGTTTTGGATGGGAAAAGTTATTCTCTAATTCAGGGATCAGAAACCTACAGTCCACAAGCCAGAAATTGTCCCTGGCAAGATTTAATCCAGCCTATTTAGGGAAGTAGCAGTGCCCAGGTTGAGAGTAGCTGCAGCCTGTGTTAGGGCTGAGTTGTGTTAATGTGGGCCCACTGTTGATAAAAGCTTGCTGACCCCAGCTCTGGTTTTTTGTAAAAGCCATGGACAGGCCAGAGGAAGGTATGAATGACTTCACTGTGCCATTAAAAGACAATGTCTTTACCATATTTAATGTGTGAAATCTTGCTTCACAAGGGATGGAATAAAGCTTCACGAAGAAAATTAGTAACTGGATAAATTGATTGAGGCAAAAATCTGAAGCTGCCTGAGGAAGAAAACTGGGGTGAGGCCTAAAGATGATCCTGTCCTTAAAAAATATGCCATACAGAGGAATAGACATGGGGATTTAATTTCTTCTATTCTTCTACTTGAAGTGGTATCCACAACTTGCTAGAAAGAGCAGTTGCCATAGGTCCAAGAAAGGCTTTATTATGTTAATGAGGGTTAAGCTGAGATCCCAGAAAGAGAAGGCTCCTTCATAGCCATGGGTAGGATCTTCCAAGGAATTTCAACAGGATGAGCCTGGAACCCAGGGGGTGGTTAGTAGAAATTGCTACTAAATTTGCCATACAAGAGAGTCTCCATTACATCTGGGTAAGCAGATAACTCAGGTCGATAAGAATTGATGTTAGTAACAAAGATCTATCACTCAAACAGCGAGACAGAAAACCTCTTCCATTTACATGTGTAGATGGAAGGTTTCCTACTTTTCTGAAGGCACTTTTCAAATAGGCTGCTTCTTGCCAACGAGCACCCAGGCTGTCAGTTGCAGGTCCTGGGTCTGAGAAATTAAGTCTGGAAAAACTGGCAAAGAGATCAGTGACGTCAGGTCAAAGAATCAAAAATCTCTTAATCGTGCTAAGGCTATTATAATCTCACAGCCTGAATCCTGTTTCACTTTTCTGATAACCAAGAGCCTCAGCAGAAAAGGAGGGAAGACAAACTGTCCCAGTGGCCACTGAACAAGAAAACTGTGTCAGAACTGTGATCATGATCCCCTCCCTCTGGAGGGAAACATCTAGCACTTGTCACTGTGATGGTAAACTCCCACCGGTGGAAGATGTGGAAAAAACAGACCATTTACAATTCTATGGAAAATTCCTGATGAGTTATGCCAGTAGAGTATCTCATAGGAACAGAAAAGCAGGCAGTCACTGAAGTAATGTGTTAGAGCATCACCCCAGTTCCAAAGATGTTTTAGTGCCTAACAGAATGGATGTTTGCCAGGATATTAGTAAAAGGCTTCAGAAGCCACACAGAAACCAACTGGCAGAACTCTATACCAGTAGTTCAAATCTTCACAAACTACAGGTATCAGTCTGCAACTGATACTCCTTGATATTCCCTATCCCTGGGAAATAGAAGAGAAAAAAACATGAGGAACTTAGAGATATACAGTATAGCAACACTACCATTGTATATGGGCAAAAAATCCTCTGGAAGGACTCCAAAAGAAACGAAGTTAGATTTTTCAGGAGTGCTTGCTATAAACCAGATCTGGTACTTCTTGAAATCAGTGGTAAAAGTTCTAAGGACTACACTGTAAGCAGAGTTCGGCTTATCTTATCTTGAAAATTCCGTTTTTTACCTTTTTCAGAAAAGAACATATCGTATAACTCACAGAGGATATGGGTAGGGACCTACCAAATTCATGGTTGGCCAATTTTTATGGAAACTTGCATTCAGGTGTGCTCTGTGAAAAATGGTGGGCTCCATAAAATTGGGCAGGCTCCATGATTTTGGCGGGCCTGCTGAAAAAAAAAACCACCTTACTGAAAATAAAATGCTATCTCCCTCTGTGGAGCCAGCAGTCCTTGTGGCCACTGTGGCCTGGCTGTGCAATACACTGTGAGGAGAACAGCTGGCTCGAAGGGCTGCCAGCAAGATGGCAGCTGCCCTGCCCCTCACCGCTGACTGGCTGAGAGGGCTGCCCATTGTGTGGCCCCACCCCTCTCCACCAATCAACAGCAAGAGGTGGGGCCACATGGACAGCCTTTGCAACCAATCGGTGGGACAGGGTGAGGCTGCATGACAGGCAGTCCTTGCAGCCAATCAGCAGCATAGGGCGTGGCCACTGGGGCTCCTCGGCCAGAGGCAGGGGAGTGAGGGGGGCTGCGCTCAGCCCATGAAAATGCCTGCCGGTCCAGAGATCTACCCATGAAAATCAGCCAGTTGCCTCCTCGAGTTAGTAAGACCCCTAGAAATAAGTCTATTACCTTTTTATCTTCCCATTCTTTAACGGAGCTGTTTTGTCCACTTGGAAGCTGCAAAATACCATCTGTGCCTGCGGACAACAGTGGAGGTTGAACCTTACTAAGGATCTTTGAGCAGAGTCTGAGGGAATCAGTTAGTTCAGACAAGTGCAAAGTATGAAGATGGCTCGTCAATGCAGAAATCATTCTAAGCAACAATTGAGGCAAGTGCTCCGTCTGTATTTCAATATAGGTTTCCTAACAAAAAGATAATAAAATTAAGAATATGTTTTTAAACCCCATCCCAAACTTACTTATAGTTCCATTATTATTCAAGTAATTTTATTTTAAGCTTCTTAAAAATAGAGAAGGCAAATAAAATCTAGCAGTCCAAAATGTCAACTATATTTTACACTAACTTTATGGGACAGAAAGGATAGTGTAGGATAGCTTGTAATGTCTTGAAAATATTCATGCATTATTACCATTCTAGTCCTTTTAATTAACAATACAAAGACATTACAACATTTCTTATAACAATGCTAGGACTGAAAAGTTCTATTTTTCTTTGTATTTTATTTTCTTTAAAGTACGGAATTAAGAATGAAATGTAACAAATCAGTAAAAACTAAAGAGAAAACAGGCTGAATGTCATACCTGACACAGCACTCTCATACTTCTAGTAGGCTTTGAAATGAGAAAGCAAAGAATTGAGGAGAAGAAAGATATACAAAAAACAGTTCCAAAAGTCTTCACTGAATTAAGCAATGCTAATAAAGAAACGATAAATATCTTATTCTGATATTCAAGAGAACTAATATCAAAACAAAATGTGCCTTCTAAACTATTATGTAAAATACATATAAAGTATTGCAAAGTAAATGGGTACATTTGTAACTAATACAGAGCAAACTTTAAAGAAGAAAAAGAGAAGGGCTAAACTCAAAATAAAGTTAGTTAAAGAACTTGTAGGCTTATGCATCAGAAGAACAAAAACTGATTTATTGTATGTAATAGGATCCAGTCAATGTACCCCAAAATTTTTTTGAACTTCTAAAGCAGGGGTGTCAAATACGTGGCCCGTGGGCCAGATCCAAACCATGGAGCCATGTCATCTGCCCTGCAAGGCTCCTGGAGGGGCCAGGAATTTGGAAGCAGGGAAAGTGGGGGTGGGGCCCGCTGCCAAAAAGGAGCCTTTTTTTAACCCCCATGGCTCCCTTTTGCTCTGTTCCTTCACCATGTCCAGATCCAGCCTGCAAGGAGGCTCATGGTCCAGATTTGGCCCACGAGGAGCCCTGCAGGCCAGATCCAGCCCAGGGGGTTACTGGGTGAGTTTGATAGCACTGTTCTAAAGTAATGAACTATTTCATACAAAATATTCCTGGTTTTGCTCAAGGTTAATTCTCAAAAGTACTGTCCTCTTATACCTACACATGATGAGTAACAGTCTTACCAAAGAAACAATATCCAACAAAAAGTCCACTAGTAGACAGAAATTGGTCAGGGGTAGCTCAGATGGCTCGCTACCACGTCCAGGCCCAGTGTGAAGTCTAGCATGCAGTGTCCTCCTGTGAAATTAAAATAAATTTGTGCAGTCTTTTTGTTTCATTTATAGGCTTAGTTACAAAACAAGTTAAGGCACAGCTGTACACATCAAAGAATGGAATGATGTTTTATTAAAACTATGTTTTAATTTAAATTAAATCTATTTTAGTAAATCCAGATAGACCATGTCCTTTCAGCAGTAGTTGCATTTCACACTACAACTTGTGTTGATGATCAAAAATCTGCTATTCCAGTCATTATCTAATCAAGCATTTTTTTATTTTTTTTTTTTACAGTAGGAGATTTAAGAGCTCAGTCAGTTCGGTTTATCAAAACAAATAGTGAGAGATGACTTGAATACTATATGCAAGTACCTCCACAAGGAGGAAATTCTAAGTACTAAAGGGATTTTAATTTAATAAAGAAAAATATAACAAGAACTACTGGCTGAAGCTAGGCAAATTTTTGACAATGACGGGGATTAATCATTGGATCAATTAACCATGGGGGTGATGGATTCTTTATCACTTGGTGTCTTCAAATCAAAATTCAGTCATTCCAGAAGATATTTTAGCTGCAGAAATTAAGTAACTGGTCGAAATTCAATGGCCTATGAAACAGACGGTGAGAACAGATGATCCAATCTGACAATAACCACTAGGAACTTATGAATAATGTATGAAAAAAACTCATCTAAGTAAAGACAGATCTTGTCCAGGGTGGAAATACTATTTACAGATTTTAAAAAAACCCTGACTCCTCCTCTACACACAGTCGAGACATTCAGACATTAGCGTAACAAGCAACTATTTATACTAAAATCCCAATATACTCCTTGCTTGGCAGAAGGCTGGTTTCACTCATCAGGCATTTTGAATTAGTTTAATATTCTAAAACTAGAAGAAAAAATCCCAGGGTATATATATTGCTAAACAGATTCATCATAGCTTTTAGAAAATTCCTATCTTTGAGGAATGCATTATAATTCTTTACCCAATGCAGTTGTATTTATCTAAACCATACAAAAAGTCCTCTTGTAAATCCCTAAATTTCATTTAATTAAAAATCCCTGTAGAGGAGAAGACAGGTTTCATGCAAATTCTCATTTGGAGGAAGTTTAATTAGTGCACGTTTAATAGTAACATGTGTCCATACATTATCCTTGAGCATCGCTCAAGTGTCCCATGGCCATAATTCTGATTCAGTATGAAGCAATCTAGCTAAAACCTTTCTTTGCCTTTTTTTCCAAAGGAATTTTCCAATTCACACTGAAAAAGCAATTTGAAGAATATTAGTATACACCAATGAAAAAAACCTTAAGGTACTAAGAAAAATCACAATCTCAGGAAGTAGACTTGTTCTACATTTTAAAGTTGGGCCATCATAATTTTTCCAATTAGGGGTGTGACATTCTCATTTACACTGAAATGGTCAGCTCCCCCCTCCGCACCCCAAGACACTGTTTTGAGAACACTGCAAATGTAGATACTGTTCTATAAATATAAAGGTGACACAGGGTATGGCAAGACACATAGTAAAAGCACTCCAAGTGCTTTTTCGGTGGATCAATAGCATAGAGAGGTACAGTAGCCTTCTACCAAACCTGTTCTTAGTTTGCAGAGGTTGGGGGACAGGAAGGGTAGTGATCCCAGAACCCCGTTTGTCTGACCAACAAACCTATTGTGTGCTTGCTAAGTAGACAGAAACAATCTTTAAAGTGTGTCCAAGTTATACCTGTTCATTCAGTGTTAGTAGGAAGGCCAAACTGTTATCCGCCCATTCATATTTAATTGCTAAAATTTAAGCTCCTTAACAAGTAATAAAAATTACATCTGTTCACCTTCTTAAATTATTATACTAAATCCTCTTCCCATGGGGAACAGAAATCCTTATATAAAGTACCTTTGCACCAATATAACAGCATCCATACTGAAAGAACTACACCACCTTAACAACACAAATAATGCTTAAAGGGTACAATGTTCTAGTATAGAACTTAACACTTGAAAATGTCTAGTAGGGTGCCTTACCCATTCCCCTGCCAATGCACAAACAGGAGAGAGCCAGATCCAATTTTACACTTACAAGAATTAAACAGTGTAACTTACCTACAACATTCTTCAAACCAACGAGCAACGTAATCCCACATATAATAAGGCTCAAAGGAATTAAAGAGAAGATTGGCAGTTTTAATCAGCTCTGCTGTTTTCTTGTTTTCCCTCAGTTTGCTAAAAATAAATAAAGAGAAATAATGTCATTTAAGGTGTATTGCTACACTTTATTTTAAAAGTTATTGCATAATACTGATACTACATATTGATATAATATATGCTGATATTAATACAGTAGTTACTTTGGCAGCTCATCAGCTGAGTGTGCACAGTTACCTTTCCCATCATGACCTGGCATGACTGTCCAGCTGCTCATCATTCTCTGTCTGTATTTCCTTTCCTTCTCTATGTATTTTTCTGGGATTTGGTTTCTAATTTTCATTCTAATATTTCTTTATTCCTCACCCCCTGTTGTTTTCTCACTTATCCTTTCCTCCAAATCTTCCAGCATCCAATTTTCTTCTTTGTCTTTGCTTTAAATTTTCTTCTCTACCTGATGCTCTCTCCCATCCTGTAGTTTTGTTCTTTTCTTAATAACTTTGCTTCCTAAGAATTTCCCATCTCTTAGTGTCTCCCTATGTGCAAGACAAGAAGCTCCTCAAGCTAGTGCCTGCCTGTGCCGCCTCTCATCTATTGGCAACTGAAAAAGCTTTTCGTCACATTTCTGAAGACAAATAATGTTCTTCATATTCCAGTATTAACTGGACATGTACACTAAATATTCCAAAATAATGTCATTGATACTGGAACTATTTTCGCACAGTAAAAATTAAAAATTATAACTAGCGACCATAGGTCAACATGCTTTTGGGCCTTAATGCAAATCTTTAAGATCATTGGGAGCTCTGGCTTTAACTCTAAAAGAAGCAGAGGCAGGCTCCTACTCATTGCTACAAGTTTAGCATGCCTTCCAGCCACAAACAATATTTGATATCTATTATTTTATAAGTTTAGATTTAAACCTCAGAGTGTTTTCTGCTAAGGAATTAGTATATGTTAAACTCTCTCTTCTTGCAATCCACCTGCTTAGCTGTGTGTGGTCTTTATTGAAGGAAGGTTCCACCTGTAGATCCAGCTCTGCTTTGCACTGTGTATACAACGTTCTAAATACTTCAATCAGTACATCTTCTAAGATTGCAGGCCCTAAAATAAATACAAGAAATAACTACAATGATAATCTTGCATTTAATGATACTGCAATAATGAGAATCTGAATCCTAATCAAATCATTAGCCGCTATCACAACTTCGTTTATTAAAACCACAGAATAATTTTATTCAGTTATTTTAAGAAGCAGAACAATGCCAGAACTTTTGTTTTACACTCCTATGCACAGTAGAATTTAATACTGTACATGTTTTATACAATGGGATATGCAGGATAATTATCTGTGATCCCTAATTAGTTATGGGGATAAATCCTGACATATCATGATGGAAATTCATCTAAGTGTATAATGTAAACATTATGGCCAGGTACAGACATTACACTTTTACTGGTATAAGTGACTGGAAACCAGTCGATACCCGTAACAGAACAGAAGTTTGGCACACAAAACCAGTCTATAGCCATTAAAGAACAGAAGTTCATCACACACAGACTGGTTTAAAAATGTCAGAACCCAGTCTAATATTTAATGGTGGGGGGCAGCAATTGGCCCAATCTAGGCCAGCAGGAAAGGGGGGCTGCACCTTGGTGTAACACAAGCTGAGTAACACAGATCAGATATAACTCTGCCCTGGAGAGATGTTAACTTTCAGCTGCAGAACGAATGCTCAGAACCAGGGGCAATGTGTAGCGGGTACGTGTGCACCCCCTGAGAGCACCAGTGCACCCCCTGAGAGCGCCAGTGCAGGCCATACTCTGTTTAGCCAGCAGGCAAGGGGGCAGGTGGGAGTACCAGTGCCCCCTCTGCGAGTGCTGGCCGGGGCTGCTGGAGGCCCACCCCACCCCGGTCAGTGGGATTGGCCACTGGGGGACCCCTCTGCCAGCTGCTGACTGGTGTCAGGGGGGCATGTGCCCCCCTGACTCAAGAGGCACCAGGCGCCCATGCTCAGAACCAGTTTCAGGTATTAATGTGTGGGTTAAGAGCTCCAGGAGCTGCCTCAAATTACTGCGTAACAAGGCCCTCTGTTGGCCCTGTTGAAGCAATCTGCAAACATGATCCATTTAATGTTGCATACTCCATGAAATCTCAGTGTGGGCAGTGTCATTAATGATTTAAACTGCCTGGCCCAGAAATCATGAGCAATTGAGAAAAAGTCAACCTATACAATCAAAAACATAGCCTGGTGTACTGGTCTCTGTAATCAGCATTTTTGCTGTCCTCCCCACCCTCCCCCTACATTTTATACGGTTGCTTTACTTCTGCCTTCCGTTTAAAAAATGAGGACAAAGTAAACATATGCTATCATTTTGCATATCTCAAAACAATAGTTTAGGGGTGGTGAACAGATTTAAATTGGAATATATGGTTTTATTGATTTTAAAGTTGTACGCAAAACCACATCATCCAAAAAAAAAGAAAAAGAAAAAATTAGTAATGAACAGTGTTGGTAAGAGGCATCATCATTCCATCCACATGCATCTTTTATCCAGATCCCCTCCATTTTCGCTTGCATCTCATCAATAGTAATGTTTGCAAATATTAAGCAAAAATTAATTACTCCTTTTTGTTAAAAAGGCTACAGATTTTCAAAGCCACGTGACCTTTATTTATGAGTTTTTCTTGCGTATTAGAACAATTGGGATGCATCATGTTTTTAAACAGGTCTTATACATACATTTGCATATATCAGGAGAAATAAGAATAAACCTAGGAATCCATAAAACAGCAATTACTGAGACATTTATTTTTTTCAAATGGAGTACTACCAGCTTTGACTTGTTTTTCATAGATATTCAAAATCTAAAATAATATTTCTTGCAGTACTGTAACACCTTTGCATAGCTCCAATTTGGCATCTAAGCTACTTGCCAATGATACTTTTACTTCAGATTTTCTGCAACAATAGCAAAACTGTTAAGATTTCCTGGAAGGTGAGAAAGAAATAAACAATTATTTTAAGAAATGCTACGGTTCAATTCTACCAATGATTTACTGGAGGCTTCTTTTTCTTTAACCGATTAGCAAAGCAAAATGAAAAATGCAGTAAACGCTCAAAAAGTTTTTGGGAGAAGTACCTAGTTCAGGCTTATCCAGTAAACTGATAAGAATCCGAAAAGGCTTTAGGTCTTGCATTAGTGTACTTTCCTCTCCATGTCCGTTAACTTGCAAGATTCCCACCATTGCCTATGAAAACCAGAAACAGATGAGAGAAAAAAAAATCAAGAAGGAAACTGATTCTGTCAAATGGTTCAGCGCAAATCATATAAGAGGGAAATTATTTTTAGTGGAGGGAATTGTTTTCTGAACTCATACAGCTCTCTCTTCATACTTATTCAGCAGTGTCGTCCCCCTCACCCTGTGTCCCCCCCCCGAAGTCATATTCTATTCCACAGTTTGCTTGTTCTAATATTTGTGGAGGTTGAGGAATATACAACAAAGTGGTATTAATAGCTGCTTATTTAAAAATCCTTGAGAGTAATATAGGTAAGGGAGACAAGTGATCAAGAAACTTCTTGAGAAGCTAAGAACTTTTAAAAAACAGTGCTGAATAAAATAGTAATCTACCTATCCAGGATGAACCTTGCCAGGGTGGAAGACCTTGCTAACAGTGAGAGCTTCAAAAAAGGAACAATGGAAAAAACAGAGACCCTATCTTGAAGTTCTTTATTCTATGATATCAACTGCAGAAAAAAAAAAAAACCTAGCTAGATTCTCACAAAGTCTTCTTAGTTTCTCTCTGCAGCTGACACAGCTGTATGAGTAGGAGCTATTCCATTTCTTCTACACGTTCTAAAAAAGAGAAAAAGGAAAAGGAAAGAGAGAAGAAGAAGGACAAGGAGAAAGAGGAGGAGGAGGAATGAGACAGAAAAAAGGCTTGATCTGATCTGCTAAAAGGTGATAATCACTTACTATCTTGGAAAATCTTCTCTATCTGAGCATGCTTTTAAATGAGTAGATTTTCCATCATACAAACAACAAGAGAGTTCTCAAATTTGAGGAAAATACAAAAGGAGAGAAAAAAAAAAGACTGAAAGACAGAGAAAAGGAGAAAAAAATATTTTTTGAAAGGCCTTCTCTCATGGTATTAAACCAGGGGCAGGTAAAATCTGGCCTGCCAGGCCATTCTATCCAGTCTGCAAAAATTAGAAAATATTTATCTGCTCCTAGCTGCCTGTCAAAGATGACAGGAGACAGGGGCAGTAAGACCCAGGGGGAGCCGGCAGCAGGAGCCCAGTCCTGCCCACCCGCAGCCATTTCTCCACTTTCTGCCCCGGCCCTGCTCCAGTGCCACATGGCTCTTGGCTGCATGACTAGACTAGGAAGCACAAGGCCGTGCTGGTACAGTGGGTGTGCGCGTGCACAGGCAGGGACAAAGAGAGTGTGTGTGTAAGCAGGGGGAGAGTGTGCGTCTAGGCAGGGGCAGAGAGTGAGTGAGTGTTCGTAGGGCAAGTCCCACATGCACACCCCACCATACACATGTACCCACACCCCCCTCGCACTGCCATACACACAGACCCCACACCCACACCCCCTCACACACCCTAGTCACCTCCCCCACACAAAATCCCCCACAAATCCCATACCCATCCACACCCCACATATCCACACACACACTCCCACAGGCATCAAAAGAAGAGCTCTTCCTTCTTCTCTTCACTTGAATCAGGGAGGTAGTCAGCCCCTGCTAGGCTGACAAAATATCCCTGTCCTCTGAGATTGGGGGGGGGGGGGGGGGGGGGGCGCTGTTCATCATCAATACAAGTGGAAGAGCACTGCTCCAAATCTATTCGGTGGATGCAAAGTCTATTGAGCTGTCCCATCAAATGCTACATTTACGTAAGGGGAAAGAAAGATGGAAATGGAAGACAATTTAAAATTCTTCCTTACGCTATTACTGCTATGAAGAAGGGTATGCTAACTAATACCTCAGGCTAAGTGGTTCTTTGAGTAATCTAAAAGTTTTGAAAGAACGGTACCAGAACAGGACGTGATTGTCCAAAAGGCAGAACCAAAAAAAAAAAAGTTCCCAAGTTGAAAGGCAACACAAACTACATGGTTATATTGAAATGACTATTAAGGGATGTGGAAACAGAATTTTTGGTAAATATAGAAAGGATGCTTTAAGAATGAAGATGTTAAAAGATGTTAAGAGAATAATTCCACAATGAGTAAGTCCCACGTAATAAAAAAAATGCTATAGCTACCTGAACCAACATTTCCTTAGAAAAGGTATTGAAATAGTAAGTGGCATGCTCCTCAGGATTGCTATGTCTTGTGCTTCTAGGTCCTATAATAGCCCCATTGTTATCAAAACCTTGAAGCATACAAAAAAAGAAAACAAATTAATATTTATCTTTCTATGAATTATTTGTCAATTTCTTGAAACAGGAAATCAAAACACTAGTGCTGATAACTTACCAATTTTTAATCCAAGTTATGTGGGCAAGAGAAAGACCATTTTAAAGAGTTTAATACAAAAAACTAATAGCAAGGAACAAACTAATGAGCCAATCACAAAAGTGCAATCTAATGTTTTAGTTATAAGTTGTACTACCAAAAACATTATTTTCACAAACAAAATGAGGCTTCAGAAATACAGCATGTTCCATAGAATGCATTCTCTGCTACTGAAATAATAGTATGGTCTATAGCTAGTGAAATAACTATTAAGAACCTTAGTGTTACTGATTTTTTTTATAACAGAGGACAAAATATTTTTAAATATATGCATTAAAGCTGTATGAACCAAGACACTAAATGTACTGCCATATTATTGTTATTCTATATTACTTTAAAATTTAAACAGAATATACATTTTTTGTAATTGAATCATTTCAAAGAGACTAGTGCTCTTAGGAGTCCAATTTATGTGAAAGAAATCTACTTAGTTTCATCTCAGAAAGGATGCATGCTTCCTAGAAGCATTTCAACATTAATCCTATCAGCTTGTCACAACATACAATAATTCTTCAGAATGTTTTTATAGTTTTCCCAGAGAATGATAGAGACATGGAAGAAGTTGAGAAAATGTGTGCCATCTATTTTAAATTAGAAATCATGTTTTAATATGGGAGAATACTGATGGTAATCTTAGATTAAAAAGCTTTAATGTGACTTTTAAGACTGCAGATGCTTAATAACTCTGCAATACAACATAAAAAAGATGAAGAATATCTAAAGCCAAAATAGTCACATGAGAACTCAGACTTAAAGGGGCCTCAACAGTTCATAGTTAAAATAGACTCTTTATTAGTAAAATAAAAATAGCACAAAGATTAACTTTAAGGAGAGGAAAGTATTATATTATTTAAGACATAACACTTAATCAATTGGAAAATAGAACATATATTTGTACAAAATCGAGGACATGTCTAACCTTTATGCACTTTATTCTGCAATATCTGCCTATATTATTATTATTGCAGCCACTTTATTGCAGATATTTTCCCTCCTAAGATCCTATTCTGGGAAACTGAATACAAAGAATAGGTGAAAAATTAGCATTCTATTTAGAAAATGGCATGAATTTACACTAGAAAGATGTGTTCCACAATGTTTTTCTTTAAAAGTTTAAAGTTCTATTTTTATTAGATGACTGAAATTAAACATTTATTAAGAAAAAAAAATAGAAAAATGATCTAACTGTGCAAATGTGTCTGACCGTGACTATCCTCTCCCAGAAAACATGAAGTGGTTTGAAAAAGTAAGAATTTTTTTTTTTGATCCTCCTCCTAACATTGCCCACTTAGAAAAATGGCGTGAGTTAAAATCAAACATACTAAAAAAACAAGCAGAACAAAACACAATTTGTCTCCTAAATACATGCTACTGTTGTTTTTATTTTAAGGATTACAATTTAAACATTTTCCATAGATATTAATGCTTTTTCTGGCAGCACATCAAGATGAAAATTACTCTAAAATATGACAATGAGGTTCTCTGTACACATGCTTGGGGATGGTGTATTTTAATTAGACTGGTTCCTCTTTTAAACGCACCATTTAAATAGAGGAATTTAATTTAAATGCACGTGTAGGTGCATTTTAATTAGAGTGGTTCCTGAACGCCTGCTCTAATTTAAACGATTCACCATGACATGTATTAAGCCCCTATGCATTTCAAAATGGCCACAGGACACTTTCTCTAAACCTCTTTTGATCAGAATTAAAGTGCCCCCATGGCCTTTCTGAAACGTGCAGGGACTTAATACATGTGAGGGTCAGGTGATGCTGGAGCAGTCTAATCAGAATGTGGAGCAATTCAATCAAGTCTGCTCTGATGTGTTCTAATTAGATCGTGCACAAACACATCTAGAGGCAGCCTGGGGTTCCATTCTGTATCACTATTTTTAAAAATAGTGACATTTTAGCCTTATAAACAGTCTGAAATTTAATATTTGTAGTAATAGGGCTTACAGATCAAAGTGCATAAAATTAGGAATGTCTATCAGTGTTTTCAGAATGAGGCCTTAAATCAGTGTAAATTTTACTTTCAAATATATTTCAACCACTTTTATCTTCATTCTTGGTACCCCTTCCTGTTTTAATTGTCTATTATACCCATTAATGTCTTGTCTTTATTTAGACTGTAAGCTTTTGGGGCCAGGGATTGTCTTTTACCATGTGTTTGTAAAGCTCTTAAGCAAGTGGACTTCACTCCTGACTGAAGATTATGGTTATTATGGTAAGAAAAGTTAATAAACATATTTGATAAGGAATATTGTCACCATGAACTCTTCATATAGTTATTCTGACCAAATAGGTAATAATTTTCTTATTTATCATTTGAGAAAATAAGAAATTTGCTTCATTTAACTTTTCCCAGGGTCTCTGTAGGGTGTAATGCATGGTTGGCAACTGGCTGGTACTGGTAAATAAAAGTATGAACAGAATCAACACCAACTTTTCATTTATCAAGTCACAACATAATAGTTATAGGAAAACATTACCTGCACATTATTTTCACTGAATACATTTCTTCCTCCTTCATTAAACAGATGATTATCAAATGCAACAAAACCTACCTAGAAGCCATGCATAAAGCCTTCGGTTAAGTGACATATCTCTGCGCAGTACGACATGAAGAGCTGCTGACAAAATTCTGATCATGTCTGGACGCGTTGCCTGAAGAAATTAGGGATATTTATTTAACCTTAAGAAGTTACATCTTAGTATGCACTGGAAATTATTCTATTATATCTCTTACCATTTCTGAATTGGTAGTAGTGAGATGCATACTGTTCTAAAACCTTAGGAAATTAAAAGGTGAGTTTACTATTTGGGACAACTGTGTATTAAAGTGATGCAAGTATAGATTTGAGGGTCTGCAAAAAAAATTCTAATTTTTTTCAGAAAAATTTGGAAAATGTTGTACTCCAAGTATAGCTAGTCCTGGATCATCCTTGACCAATGCTTATTCAAAATCTTGAAAACCTCCCATGAAAGAAATTTCACAGCTTCCCTAGGCAGTCCTCTTCCCTGCAACTTAAAGCCATTGGCAAGTGTCCTGCTCCCTGTGGCAATAGAGAAAAGGTGTTCTCCCTCTTTATATGGCAACCCTATAAACCCGACATGCCATTTTCTGCAAGCTGAATCAACCTTTTCTTGTATGGCTAGCCTTCCAAGCTCTTTATTATTTTGTCATCACTTCTGGACCTCTCCAATATCTCATTTTTAAATTGTAAAGACCAAAACTTGCACATTATACTCTAGATCACAGGCTGGCAATGTTTTCAGCCCGAGTACCAAAACCCTCCCACAACCTGGATTCAGAAGATGTTGGCATGCCAGGGGCAGGTGGCAGGGGGGGGCTGCAAGGGGCCTGATCCTTGTCATGGTAGCACAGCCCCAGCCCCTTCCCCACCGTGCTCCCCAAGGCACGTGTGTAGCCTCTGATGACAATGAGCTGGGCCAGGGCTCCAGACCCCAGTGCAGTTGCTTGCAGTCTTGCAACTGTCTGCTACAAGCAGCCCAGGCTCTGGACAGGCCCCTGCTGCCTGCCAGGGAGCCTGGGCTACTCACAGAAGGCAGCCACAAGCCTGAAACCAGCTGCACTGGGGTCTGGAGTCCGGAATTGGCTCATTGCTGGCAGCGGCTACATGCATGCCTCGGGAAGCATGGTGGGGAAGGGGCTAGGGCTGCCCTCCTGCCTCTTTCTTTTTTTTAAATTTTGTTGCCACTTTTTGATCAATGAGCTCCTTTGCATTGGTTGTTTCAGAAAACCTGTTTTCCTAACAGTCAGCTTCTTCCTGAGTTCCCACTCAACCACTGTTCATCATAATGACTCTCATACCCTTCAGAGCTAAAATGTGTGGGTCCAAGTACTCTCCCTCTCCTACAAGTCAGGCAAATACACTACAGACCTGGGTTACCTATGGGCTACTGAAGTATACTGAACTCATGTTTATGGAAGGGAAAGCAGAAAAGTGAAAATACCACCAGTCTCAGATTCACTGGGAATCCCAAAGCATGGATATAAGCACTCCCTCCCAACTTGCCCACTGGGAGGCATGCTGGGTGAGGTGCTCACTCTTGCTCCATGGTATCAGAGCCACAGAACTTTATACAATTGTGAACCAATTTCCAATCAATGACATTTTACAACAGTGCAAGTGTTATACATGTCCACACCCAATGTGTACATGAGGGGATCTGAAACTTGATATTTTATGTTAAATTTTTACCTGACTCATATGGAACGGAAAACAGAAGAGTATAAGGTCCAATGTACTTCTTTGTACTAACACACTTGAATCTTGCACTGATGTACTTACTGCTTCCACCTGAAATTATCACCATCAAAAAGACTTGTAATCTGTCATGTTATTTTAATTGCAAAACACACACCTTCAAAAGAAAAACAACTCAATTACTGTCCTCCCATTAAATACACTGGATTTTTAAGAAATCAAGAGAATCTGTTTTAGAACCAGAAGTAATAAAACAATGTAACCGGGGAAAAAAAAGAAGTTATACATGAAAGATGAATATAACTGTTACACTATTCAGTGTAAAGCAATAGGTTTTGCTTAAAGCATGCCTGGTTTCACTTAGAGTATGAAAAAAATTTCCATTTTAAAAAGGGAGGGGAAGCTGCTTCTCAGAAGTGAACATTAGCCGTTACAATTTAACTGTAACGTCTACACAAACCTGTAGCAAGACAAGCTGTAATGAAGCAGGTTTAAAGTTGTTACTCTGGTATCACTATAGAATCATGCAAAACTAGCAGTTGCATTGGTACCCTTTGATATCCAACTGCTACAGCTGTCTACCCCACGGGTGGGCAAAGCCCAGACAATGGCAGACTCCATTTCCCAGCAGCCCTGCATCACTGTGGCCAGTTTTCATGGAGACCTCAGGAGTGGCAGGGCCACAGGGCCAGGATTTCCATGGAGACCAGTCCAAGCAATGCTGGCAAAACATGTGGCTGAGCAGGGAGCTGCTCCAGGGCCAAGATTTTGTGGTGGTGACAGTGTGGTCTGGAGCCAGGGCAGAGCTGCAATCCACTGCTAGCATGCCCCTCCAGACTATGCTGTGACTGCCACAAAATTCTGGCCTCATCCCCACAGCAGCTCCCTGTCCAGCCATGCACCCTGCTAGTGCTGCTTGGGTCAGTCTCCATGGAAACCCTGGCCCCAAGCTGTCATGCCCTGCTGCTCTTGGGGTCTCCATGGAAACTGGCTACAGCAATGAGGGCAGGGGCTGCTGGGAAATGGAGTCTGGCTACCACCAATCCACCATTTTGCCTACCCCTTAGCTTGATCAGTAAAGTAATTCAGTACAGATTTTTCAAGATGCATTTTTTAAAAAGTACGTAATATCTAAATTGTTATAAACTGCCTTAGTTTAACACATGCTATAAACAAAGTGTATATACCTTGTTCCCATAAGAACTATTTAAAAATATTTTGAAGACATACAGAAACTGTATAATTGCATAAACAAGTCTTATGAAGAAAAGAATGAACTGTTTTGATAACAAATTACCATTAACTCAATGTCACTGCCAATTATATAGAGTTGATCTTCCATTGAAAGCTTCCTGTTCAGATGGCAAAGGACATAAGTGATTCCAGGTAAGCGAACTGCAGGACTGGTAAGAAGACTACCCCATAGGGCACTGTAGAATGCCGACTGGTCCACTGCAGCAGCAACCTTCTCCAACAGTGTGTTTGTTCTGCAACACAAGTGACAAGACCGGCTCACAGAACAGGAAAGTCAATTAGCGTGCATGTTCAGAAACACTCATGTTCAAAATCAAAACAAGAACTCAAGCTCTATGTACATAGATACAACTATAAAGATCAATACTTGGCAAAACAAGACAGAAAGTCAGAGATTCTGTTCCACAAGAAGCAATCTTTTAGGAAAGTATAGATTTACAATGGATCACAAAGAAATTCACAACTTAAATGAAATTTCAGAATGACCTATGATATAAACAAGAGACATATACATACAAAATATGGACATGCCTAGCATTAATTATTTTTAAAACAAAAATTAAAAAATGCAAAATAAAGACATACCTTCACTGTTTCTATAAGGGAAAAGAGTGTATTTTTTGTGTACATGGTTTTAAATTGGCTTGATTCAGTTTGACCATCCTTAAAAGCTGGCCAGCCCCAAATATTCAGGGCAAAAGTTACTTGTTTCCAGAATATAGCATTTGAATATCAGCACAACTCTTGAATCAGTGAAAAATGAATCAAGTACTGCACTGCTATGCCTTATTTGTAAAAATCACAACCAGAATGAAAAAGTTGTTTTAATTTTCTTTATTTTCTCTCAAGCTATGTGCCATGCTTCTTACGCTACAAGTTATATTTTTGTGCCAGTTTTTTCCACCCATTCATATACATATGAATGCAGAGTGAGACCAATGCTCTTCCTGGACTTAACCAAGTATGAAAATTGTGAGTACGACACTTGAGAAGTCCAAAGTATTAAAAACTTGTATATGCCCCATCAGCGGTGACTGGTGCCTCCCGAGTCGGGGGGAAGGGGGGGGTGGGCACAATTTGTGGTGGGCCCGGGGACGGGCCAAATGCCCCGTATCCAGTCCTATACTCCTGCACTGCAGCTTAGTATCCCCCCCCACAAACCACTAGACTGCGCAGCAAAAAAACTGCCCTGTCCTGAGCAGTGCTGAGTTGGAAGCCAATCTCAAGGGGGGCCCGTGTCCCCCCTATCAGTCGCCTGTGTGCCCCATGAACAGATTCACAGATGGTCAAACAGTAATATTCGCCTTGATGTTACATTAACTTAAAAAAAATAAAAATTTAAAAAAACTTTCACAAACACTAAGGGTGCTCTCACTACCTTCCAAGGGTCCAGACTCCCTACAAGTATGCTATGCTGCCATAGAGCAGGGAAGTTTATCAGCACTATTGCAGCTCTCCCATTTTGTTTGTGGCTTGGACTCCCCAGACAGGAAGGGACACAAAGTGGCCATACTGCTATAAACATTGTATTGACAGATACACTGCTCTCATATAGATGTGTCAGTGTTATTTTAGGCATACAAGGTTCTTTGGGTAAATCCAATATATTTTATTAGACCCAAAGAACCTTGTCTGCCTATGGCCTTAGACCAACATGGCTACAACCTATACCCCTGAAACACAAATGTTATTTTAGGTATTTTAAATGGGTCAATTTAAATATATAGAAGGGAAGTTATCAATTTATTGCTCTTCATCATTATCTTACACTTCTCTTACTTCATATTTATATTTGTTTCTTATAGAGAATAGCATGAATAGCTGTTTTCAAATAGCATGAATGTTGTTTTGGAAGACACTTACTAAAATGAAAGCAAGAAAGCATTATCTAGCGAGTTACACTTGTAAAATGAGTTCAAACTGGGTCCCATATGATCTGAATTTCTTTTTAACATACAGTACTAACAAAATAGTTCCATTTTCTTTTAGTGTAATGTTAGGAATATTCTCAAAAACACCTGTAATATTCATATGCAATTAGCAACATTTACTGTACAAAAACAAATGCCTATGTATCTAACGTATAATATGCTTAGAAAAAAACATTCATGAAGTTAAAACAATATTGTGGTACAATTAATTCATTAGCATATTTTTACCTCTCATAGTACTCTGATCCTTCTTCTAAGCCAGGCAGAATTCCAGTTAACAACCCCTGCAGGCCTGGTTTTAATGTTTTCCCCAAAGGGAGATAATAAATCTCATACAGACTGAGTAAAGTTGGTTTGACAGACATAGCAGCATTGGCAAGGAGAGGAAATAGCCCAGAACTGTAAACAATACATTGAAAATTAACTGTTTTGGGAAGCAATTTATGCAAAACATCTGAAGTCAATAGTTTAACAAGCCTGTGTTATAGTAGAATATAACATGCTTTATGAAAATACAGAGAGAGAGAGAGAGAGAGAGAGAGAGAGAGAGAGTGTGTGTGTGTGTGTGTGTGTGTGTGTGTGTGTGTGTGTGTGTGTAAAGCAATGCTATATGTAATTAAGTCCTGGTTATGACCATAAACTGCATCAGACTAGAGGGCCTGGTGGCAATGTGGTGGGCTACTCCTAGCAGGGTAGCTCCTATAAAATATCACAATGTTCCAACCTCCAGAGTAAGTGAGTATAGGCTACCTCAAAACCTTAGCTGAACTGCCCTGTGGGTACTCCTTGGTTGGAGAAAAGCTAAGGGACATCACTCTGACAGAAACACATCCTCGCTAAAGTGTTAGGCAATGAGCAGTAGTTCTTATCTATTGCTCTCTGACAGAAGTTACAACCATCGAGGCACTGAAAGTCTGGACTTGGTCTGGCCTTTGGCTTCTGTCTCAATGATCTAAAGGGAGAATGGTAGGTCTTGGGCAGCCTCCACTCCTCCATACTCTTGCCTAGGCATACACATCTAAGGTCCTGGTCCAAGACGACTTAGACATACACCAAGATTCAGGGGATTGACAGTTGCCTACTAATATATATTAATTTACATATACTGGCATATACGATAGGGCTGTGTGAAGGTTTGGTAGCTAATTTGATTTGGAGGAGATTCAGCCCGATTCAGTAACTGAATCTCCAAATCCGAATCAAATTGGGAGAGCAATTAAAAGCTCTGAATGGATTCGAAGCATCCAAATCAATTTGGAAAAAGATTCAGCCATAGACTAAACAGACAACTGACAGCTGCCTCCAGCTGGTAAGTCTGTTGGGGTTAGGGGAGGGGGAAGGAAGGGGAGTAGTGGAGGGAGGGAGGGACTGGGGCTGGGACAAGGTGCTCAGCCAGGGAAGGGGGTACGTTACTCGGGGAGGAGACGCACGGGATGCAGGCATGGCTGTGCTCGGAGCAGGGGCTCTGCCCTGCTGCCACTTCCCACCCCACACTGAGTGGGTGGGACACGATGCAGGCACAGCTCACTCTGGGCAGAAGGGGGCAAGCGGCAGGGTAGAACCCCCACTCCCAGTGCTGCCATGCCTACATCCCATACCTTTCCACGCTGGCTGGCAAGGGGCGACAATGCAAAGTTTTCACTCTCAGCACTGCCGCACCCCCATCAGTGCTGAGTGAGGACACTGCCTTGCCGCTGCTTGCCAGGAGGCACGGGGGGGTGCAGGTGTGGGCGCACTAGCATTGGGAGCAAAGGCTATGCCCTGCTGCTGCTTGCCCTCTTCCACCCGGAGTGAGCTATGCCTGCATCACACCCTACCCCTCTGCGCCAGCTAGACAAGCGGCAGCAGGGCAGAGCCCTGGCTCTCCCTCCTCCAACCCCAACAGACTTACCAGCTGGAGGCAGTTGCCTGTTTAGTAGGGCTGTGCGATTCGATTCGGAGTAGCCGATTCGATTAGGAGATTTGGCCCGATTCAGTGGCCGAATCTGAATTGAATCGGGGGACCCACTAATCTCTCTGAATCGAATCGGAGCGATTCAGAGATTTGGCTATAGACTGAACAGGCAGGCACTAGGCAGTGCCGGCGGGAGCAGCTGGGGGAGCAGCTGGATGCACGCTGTCTTGAACCAGCATCCTGGGAGAAGCTGTAGTTTGTACGGCTGCTTGTCTAGCAGTCCCCCACTGGGAACTGGGGGATCGAACCGAGAGCTGGGGGGAAGCCTGTTCCCCCTGCTTCCAATCATTCCCCCAGCTCCCTGATCACTCCCCACAGCTTCTCCTGGGGCTGCCAGCACTGCCTGCCTCGTCCTGGCAGCGGGGCAGCTGAGGGAGACAAGCCACAGCTTCTCTCAGGGCTGCAGGCTCAAGCTGGGGCTTGTCCAGCTGCTTCCCCAGGTGCTCCTGCCAGCACAGACTGCTTGTATAGTCTATGGCTGAATATCTTCAGATTCATCTTCGGCTGAATTGAATCGGGACAGTGATTTGAATCACTGAATCAAATCACTGTCCTGGCAGCGGGGCAGCTGAGGGAGACAAGCCACAGCTTCTCTCAGGGCTGCAGGCTCAAGCTGGGGCTTGTCCAGCTGCTTCCCCAGGTGCTCCTGCCAGCACAGACTGCTTGTATAGTCTATGGCTGAATATCTTCAGATTCATCTTCGGCTGAATTGAATCGGGACAGTGATTTGAATCACTGAATCAAATCACTGTCCCTCTGAATCGCTGAATCCGAAGCAAATAGTTTCTATTCTGCACAAGGCTGCTGTTTAGTCTATGGCCGAATCTTCAAAGCGGTGCCAAATCTTTTGGGTCCGATTTGGCTGAATCGAACCGGGGCAGTGATTTGAATCTCCAAATTGAATCACTGTCCTCCGAATCAACCAAATCTGAAGCAAATACTTGCTGCTTTGCACAGGCCTAATATACAACATATCCCCAGATAAGATATATGCCTTGCTTCTGATGGCAGAAAAAAAGATCTTTCCTTGAAAATAATGGTAAGTATGGTATTTTCCCAGGGAAAACACAAGCAGCTGCAGTGTGTGCGTGTCTGTGCGTGTCTGTGTGTGTGATGGGCAGCTAAACTCTGTTAACCCCTAGCTGCAGAATGCTCTATATGCTACTGGCTAAGCAAAACTGCCCAACCCCTCTTCTCAAGCTGAACTGTGTGGGCAGCCAGCAGCACCTGCCAGTTTAGCAGAGGGTAAGATCATCGTAGCCAGTATCACCTCTAGAGTCAGCTGAGAATACAACCAGCTGATTCAGTAGTTTTTTTCCTAGCACCCAGGGCTCAGCTCCAATTTAGAATTGCAGCAGAAGCTGAGCCCTGGGTGCCAGGGCAAAAGTTCCTGCTAAGTCAGTAGCAGCTTGTGCAATATGAGCTTCTGCCAGGAGAAAGGGAAAGTAATGCTGCACAGGGTCAACACAGTGAGAACATAGGATTCCTGTAGTCCACATCCAGGAGCTAGGAAGCCCTGCATGCTCACTGTGTCCCCACAGTGCAGCATTACTTTTTCTTTTTCCTGATAAAAGCTCCTGCTGCAGAACCTGCTATTACTGTATTTCTCTGTTTAAAACATGCACCCAAATTTTCAGCAGCTTATTTTTTGAAAAGTATGTGATGTATGCAAAAATAAATGGAAACATATTTGAGTATCTGCCATGTTAGTAGATGAAGCTTCTAATTGATTTTATGGATGCACTTAATTATTTTCATAACAAGTCAGGGAGGTATAGTATTGGATATTGCTTACAACAAATATATAGATGCTTATGTTTCAGCTTCTTTAGTAAAACAAATATGGAGAAAATCATTTTAAAATAGTTTTTTATGGTATTTCTACCCCTGGAAAATTCAATCTTAGCAAAAGCAAGATAACAGGCTAAACGATCAAATGAATTCACTCCTTAAGTACAACATATTTGTTTCTTTAAAGACAAGATAAAAGTGGAAATTGGCATGTGTGGCACTCATGTTTTTCATTTGTAGAAATTAATACTCAACTTTCCCTA
>NW_005842640.1:882161-882489 GCF_000455745.1 Alligator sinensis
AAATCCATGATCTTATTCTTTACAAAAATAAACTGCAGGGCCAACAAAGTAAGTATATGACTACCATACATTTTTTTTTTTAAATAACAGAGCACATACAGACTGCAGCAATTCACTTGCTTATGGGTCCTCAAACTAGCAATGACCCTATTGCTTGTGTCCAAATGTCAAGAAGGGTTAAAGTTTAAATGTATGTACATAAAAAAAGGAATCATAAACTTAATGTTAATGAATGATAGTTTATTAGTCTCATGATAAAAATAAAAGTCTTTATAACCTAAAGCACTTTTTCTCTAATCCCCCTCCTCTCTCCAGCCATACCTCCCCC